>NC_140484.1:3297500-3522500 GCF_964271855.1 Acomys minous
GCCGAGATTATTTAAATGATATCCTAACTAAAAAGAGATGAGCATGTCTGTAATGCACGCTAATCAGCTCAATGGACACACGTGACAGAACATAAAGCCATGCAGAGTACATATGTAGAATTCATATTTGTAAATATTAAAAATGTATCTTGTTGGGCTGTACATAAGTGCAATAATTTTTAAATATAATTGTTTTTCTTTGTTAGTGCATACCTGTGTAACACTCCAGCAAACACTAGCAAGCTTAGGGTTACAGTCACTTGATTCTGTAAGCTCTTTGGAATAAAATGAAATTATGTGCTCCCAAAACAAACTCTGCTCAGTGAAATGTATACACTGGCACACATTCAATGATTTATAATATTCTAAAAAGGCTAATGCACTGATGTTTCTTAATGGCTCTCAAACGACTCTGGAAAGTAGAATCATACTATTTAATTCAGAAGCCAAATAAAATTTAAGAATACTGTTTTCTCCTATTGCCAGTAATCGGCCATTTTGAGTTTCATTATCCAAACACCAACTAACATTTAAAATGCCTTTAATTCCCTTCTACAAAGGGAATTCTTTTTCTTATGAGTCTAATGAATGAGATAATAAGCTGCACAGAATTTCTCTGAAATGGCCAAATATCTATACATTATTTATCACCTCACTTGTTCTCCAAAAAGTAAGTTTCCATTCATTTTTACAAAGTGGATCTCATCTTCTGCTTTCTGTGATGGAGACAATTTTCATCACAAAGATTCTTCTACAAACATTCCCAGGAAGTGCTCTTCCCTTACAACTTCCAAGCTTGATTCCTTCTTTGTTTGGCCCGTGAAATATCTGGAAACACACCACATGCCAGGAGCTGACAGGAACCTGGGCAGCTGCATGGTGTGGTCTTAGGAAAGCATGGCCTCCAAGGCACTGGTAGCCCCCGCAACAGAAGCTTTCCAGAGAGAAGACATTCGCAACAAATAGCAGTCAATCTGCTGCCTGGAGCATAGCCACATAACACAAGCGATTTATGTCAGGCTTCAGCGTTGAGGCTGAGGGTGAGCCGACACTTAGGGCACCCAGCGCCAGCTCCAGGCCTGCCATCAGGCTAACCTTGGTATCCAACAGGAAACGCTTGGCAAATCTGTAGCCTATTTTATACATATATGCTAAGTACAAGGAACATGCTGTAAACGTCTGAGAAGACAGTATGATTTGGGTCGGTTATCAATGCGAAACGTAATAAACTAACACATAAAGAAATGAACTCAGAGAAGAAAGAGCCACTGTTCCTTTGTGGAAAAAAAAAATGAAAGAGAAAAAACAGTTACAGACTCTATGAGTTGGCACAAGTTTTGACTAAGTCATTACATTAAGTTGTCCTTCCAAACCATTTAGCAGAATGTCTCAGGATAAGATACCAAATGATAGACTCAAGATATCCTTAATTAGTGAGCTAGCTAAGTCAACATATCTAGGAGAGAAGACAGATAGACAGAGCAAAACTGAAAAGCCCTGGGAGTCCGGACACCTGGCTGATGGAAGGCAGAAGCAAACAAGAGAAGCAGCTATGTTCTGTAGACCTCCTTATCCCTAAATTGCTATCATCCAGCGTGAAAACTGGCTGCTAATGAGATTTTATATGTTTAGCAATAAAAACAAGGTACGAATATGACCATAATTTGAGTGAGGTCTAAAAATATGTGCTAAGTGAAAGACACAAGCCGAATATGCGCACACAGTGTGGGACTTTGGTTGGACTCTAGAGACAGGTGGGAGACCCAGTTACCTGGAACGTGGCTGGTACTGGCCTGGGACAGCTATGAGCACAAGGACAAGGGACTGGAACTGCCTTTGATAAAAAACATTGTCGACTGTGGTAACAGGGGAGGAGTTGCAGAGCTGTGTGACACGCTCAGCGGCATTAAGCACACACTTTCAACAGGTGACAGGCAAGCTGCATGACCTCCATTTCAGGAGGCGGCCCCAAGGGCAGTAACTTCAAAGTAACTTTACAGGCAGAAGACGGGTGAAGGGCTCAGCGTCAGGAGAGGATGCTGTCTCAACAGTGCTGCGCCTGTAGGTGGTCAGGGCTGCGCCTGTATGTGGTCAGGGCTGCGCCTGTATGTGGCCAGGGCTGCGCCTGTATGTGGCCAGGGCTGTGCCTGTATGTGGCCAGGGCTGCGCCTGTATGTGGTCAGGGCTGGGCCCGTATGTGGCCAGGGCTGTGCCTGTATGTGGCCAGGGCTGTGCCTGTATGTGGCCAGGGCTGTGCCTGTATGTGGCCAGGGCTGTACTTATACGTGGTCAGGGCTGCGCCTGTATGTGGCCAGGGCTGCGCCTGTACATGGTCAGGGCTTTCTGACAAAAATACTGGCGACTTCAGACAATTATTAACTAACAAGTATACGTTGGAAGATAAAGGCAGAAATAATCAAGACAATTTAAGACACACCTCAGTAATTTTTATTCCAAGGTGTTGACAAAAGACAAGAGACTGTGTGTTTATATCCCAAAGCAAGGGTGCCTCTCTCAAAATCCAGTGTGGAGGAAGGACACTGTGCAACAATTCCGTACTTGTGTCCTGCTGTGGTTTGGTCTGCTGGAAGTCACTGTCTCGTCCTGAGGGGAGCTGAGGTGAAGTAAAGTGACAGAAACTGCTGCATCTGTAACCGTCTCAGCTCACGCAGATGCCATGTTCTTGATCATGCAGTGCGTATGCCTGTCTGTCTGTCTGTCTGTCTGTCTGTCTGCTTATCTGCATCTATAGATTAGCAACCACACTGGCATCTAGAACACTTCACAGGCTCAGGCTTGGATGAAGACAGATTCTACAATGGCCCCCACCTTTACATATGACCACGTATGAGATGGACATCAGATCTTTCCTAAAGTTTAGAGCCAAGAGCCTGGAGGAAGGGACTTGTTGCCAGAGAAGCAAAGGGAACAGCGCCTACTTACAGAAGATGCCTGACCGTGTCAAGCTGGTGAGCAGTAAGTGCACAGGGGCTGCTGTGCACACGCACTCGCTTTCCTGTGGGCTGTAGACGTGTTCTGCGTGTGTGAAGGAGAACTGTGTATGTACAGGCGGAGTGCAGCAGACATTACTATTACACAGCTGTCCTCAGACTCCGTTCCCATGAAACAGTGCAAATTGGGGGATGATTTGACAAGCAGTAAATTTAGAACAAAAGTAATAGAAAGCAGTACATCTACTGAAGAAAATGCAATTACACAAATAAAGGTTAAGGCATGCAAGGCAAACTTGTAAAGAAAAAAAATATTTTTCAGATGAAGATAAAATGGCAGGAGCTGGACGACACAAGCCCGTTGTTTAGTAAGAGGAACAAAAGATCAGTTCATGTACTGAAAGGAGCCTGCAAATCTGCTCACGTGTCTGTGTGGAACTAGCCCTACCTCTGCCCGAGGGGGGCACGCAGGGTTGTGTGGCCTAGGACAGGAAATGACTGCCATCATCTAACAATCAGATTCTTGACAATTAAGATGTATTCTGAACGCTGGTGGAGTCTAACTTTCAGTTTAACTAAGGGGACTTTGTACTTATTTAGTTTGACCACAGAGTGTTGTACACAATGAATCTCAATCTCGTGATGCCAGAATAAACGTCTACATTAAATCTTACAAAGCAGCAGCCAAAGCTGTGTCGGGTTTAATTCCGCTTTACACAGAACACAGCAGACGACAGCAATGAAGATGGCCGGTTCCCGGGGTGGCAGCTGATAAGACAGTTAGAGACCTTGAGCTCCAGGCCTTTCATTGGAACGGCCAGCAGCTCCCGCTGTCCCCAGTAACTAATTTGACAGTTGTTGTTGTTTGTTGTTGTTGTTGTTGTTGTTGTTATTGTTCTAAAAGGCTTTGAGGAAATTATATGTTATACTGACAATTTTAATTTAAAACGTCCAGAGCTAAATACAAACTGATGAGTACGGCTAAGCCTTTGCTCATCATTGTGTCTGAAGTCACGCCCTCAAGTATGGCTGCAGAGTCGAGGCTCTCCACAGAAAAAATAAAGGAAGAAAGGGAATTTTATGTGTATTTCTTAAAGCATTTGGAAGTAACTTTTGCACAGTGAGAAGTTAAGACCAACTTGTGAGGTCTAGTACTTTTACACAATTACTGTCAAAGGATCAGATAATGAAATATAGTCAATTCAATATGTTTTCTCATTAAACAAATGAGAATCCAATGACAAAGCAAGAACATAATTATAAAGTACTGTGAACAAACAGATATCGCCCATATTGATCCAGCAAGTCCTTATGAAACATGCTCAAGACTTTCTGACCAACATTACTGCTCAAGTGTAATTGATTTTAAATAGTTATTTAAATAGACATTATTTAAAAGTCGCCAATGTTCTATGAGTAGTGACAATTGTACACAATCTCCTGATATTAATGGCATAAGTTAGTTAAGGATTTTTATATTATAAATACATTAATCTTCACGGGCATTTTAATGTTATATATTTTAATTTTATTGTAAATTAATCATGTTTCTCAATACCATCACAACTCATTGAGATATATTCCCCCCAAAATTATTTTTGTTAGCCATTCCCTAAAACACTAGAGAGTGATTTACAACTGCTGGAATAATATCCTACATGGAAAATACTAGAAATGTAGGCGATCACTGCTACTACATTAACACTAATGCGGTGTTAAGGAGATCTGCAAGATGTGATGTATGAGGTGTCAGACCTTTCTCTCCACTGTGTACACATGATAAACATCTACCTGTACACGGACCGATCCCTTCTCAAAGAAAGCCAGAAACCAAGGGACAGAACTGGACACTGGACAAATTAAAAAACAGTGCACGTCCAGACAGGAAGACTGAGCTTATTTACAAACACATCTCAGCTGGTGAGGACTGCCCCTCACCCCCGCCCCTTCACCAAGGTTTAACTGGAGAGGGCTGCAGCCTTCCCCCCCACCCCAACCTCACCAAGGTCTAACTTTTCCCTGAGGGTTGAACAGGTTCTACAACAATATAAGAGCCAAGCTTACTTGTTCACTCCTGAGGAGACTGGGTGTTAAGTCACTCTGCTACGGAGGCAAAGGGGGATGCTAAAGAACAAATAAATAACTTCCAGGGCTATACCCGAAGAGAGTATGTCAGGTCATTTGAATGCAACTTAAGGCACTTAACATAGATTGTCATCCATCTCTTCGTTTGTTTGATTGTTGTTTTTTGTTTCTTTGTTTGAGGCAAGGTTTCACTGTGTAGCCCTGGCTGTTCTGGACTTACTTTGTAGACCAAGCTGGCCTCAAATTCACATTGACCCACCTGTTTCTGCCTCCTGGAGTGTTGAGAGTAAAGGTGTGCTCCACCACAACAAGGCTGGAGAGATTGCTAAGAGGTTAAGAGCACTGGTTGCTCTTCCAAAGGTCCTGGGTTCAATTCCCAGCAACCACACGGTGGCTCATGAGATCTGGCGCTGCCGTCCCATCTTAATTGAGCAAGTGAGAATTAAACTCTGACATCCAGCTTCTCCGTGAGGGAAGCAGGAGATGGGCACACATGGAAATATGCTAGCTTTCCCAGACTATCTCAAGGGACTCACTCCAGGCTTGTTTTGAGAGGGCATGAAGCACAGTGCTCTGCTTGGAGCCACTGAGGGACAACTCTGGCAAGCACAAAGATTTGAGAGACACTGAACACCTTGGTCAGGTTGAATATTAAAAGCACAGCCCCTCTGGTGACATGAGAAGGCTTCTACATAAGCAGAACTAGAGGATGAACACAAATGAACACAGAGTGAACTGTGCTCCAAGTGGATGACTGAAGAAGCCTCTAGAACAGTGCAGTCCGTTAACATCACCTCTCATGCTGTGGTGACCCCAGACAGAAGGCGTAAGCCCTGTGAAATGGTTGCTAGACTCACACACCCCAAAGAGGTGCCAACTCACAAGTTGAGAACCACTGTTCTAGAAACTGGCTTTAGTCAAATAAAGTCACAGCATTTACTTCACAGAAAACCTTAACGTTATTCAAAGGTGAAGACGGAATATATAAAATGTGGACTTGAAAATAGAGGAGAAATACAAAAAACCTAGCAGATATCAGGCTGAGATTACAGGTGAAAAAAAAAAGTCCAAACCAACCAAGCAAACAAACAAAAAATACTCAAAACATGGATCCAAGTAAGAAAAGAGTGACGCCAGTCTAAAGGAGGGGCTGGGAATAGACTAATAGGATGAGTAAACAGCAGAGGGACCAAGAGGACTGGACACAATCCTGAGTGTTCAGGGGACACTGACAAAGGGGAGGACAGTGTATGTCACTGCAGAAACAAGAAGAGAACAGAAGAAAAGAAACATAAATCTTAGTCAAAGAAACAGTAGTAGAAAACCACCCAAGCCTGAAGAAGGAGCCAGAAGAGCAGGCCTAGCACGCCTAAGGCACAGAGCTCAATAAAACAGTCTGCTGGCGGCTAAGACACAGACTCAGGGACCACGAGAAGATGTTGCCAGTGAGACAGGCTCCACAGTGTTCACAGATTTTCTTTTCAGTAGAAATTTTGCAAAAGGAAACGGGGTCTTATATTCATGGTGCTAAAAGAATGAACAGAAAGAGAGAGGGGAAGAAAAGAAAGACAAAAAGCAGAGCATGGTGGCGCCCACCTATAATCTCAGCACTGGGAAGGCAGAGGCAGGCGGAGCTCTGCGTGGTCTACAGAGTGAGTCCAGAGTGGCCAAGGATGCACAAAGAAACCCTGTGCCAAAAAACAAAAACAAACAACAACAAATTACCATGAGGAACATAGCAAGAAAACTGGACTTTCAAAATAGGAAAAATACATATTTTCACAGAAAAACAGATGCTGAATCCCACCACTAGAGCTGCTTTATGAAGATTTCTACACAAAGTCACCAAACAACAAAATCAGGACGTGAGAAACAGGAAGTGCTAGGAAGAGGAGGAGGAGCCTGAGTCAAGGTGAGTCAGGAGATCAGAACAGCGCAGCCTCAACCGATGGAAGCAGAGAAAAACCCCAGGCTCAACAGCACCGTGGCTGAAGCCTGCCGAACACTCAAAGGACTAAGGCCAAGTCCTCTACAAACTACTCCAAAAGACAGAAGTGAAAAGAAGATTCTCAACCTTATTTTATGATGCCAGCTTCACCCTGACAAAGACATCACACGAAACACAAGTCCATGGAGATGTTGCTGGTGAACACGGAGCAAAAATCCTCTTCTCAACTGTACATCTGAAAACATCCCAGAAATGCTTTGTGTCGTCCCTGGGATGCTGATAAGCGGGACATGCCACAAAGACAGAAGGCAAGGGTTGAAATCCAGGGGTGTTTTCTCAACAGATTCAGGAAAACACATTAACATAGCTGAGTATAATTTCCTTCTCCACCCACCCCCACACACAGACACACATACAGACACACACACACACACACACACACACACACACACACACACACACAGAGAGAGAGAGAGAGAGAGAGAGAGAGAGAGAGAGAGAGAGAGAGAGAGAGAATGTCAGAACATAATAAACGAAGTTTTAAGAAAGTCCGAAGCTACTTTCATAAATCAATGGAGATACAGCAAAATCTGTTCTCTCACTGTCACTTCTGCTTTTAAAATATCCTACAAGAACCAGCAAGAACAATCAAAAAAGCTAAAGAAACGAAAGGTGCTCAAATTTGAAGGAAAGCAGTAACTCCCTCTTTTTAAACAGACTGAATTAAAGTGTAATCACGACTTAATCAAAACCAGAACAAAAGCGAATGCAGTGCAACAGAATGCAAAGGTGACACAGAAAACTCAGGTGCCATTCCTTACATTAGTACACTAATACAATAATATGTATGTATGTATGTATAACACAAACGAGAGGTTGCTTTATACAGAAGACCTGGGATCAACTTCCAGCCCTTATAAGCAGCTCACAAGGTCTGTATCTCCAGTCCCTGGGGATCAAACTCCCTCTTCTGGCCTCTTTATGCACCAGGCACACTTGCAGTCTATAGCCATACACGCATGCAAAACATCTGCACACATATCTAAGTAAATACCCAGGTATGCAGATAATAGACAGGCAGAAAAATTCATTTACAACTGTATGATCAAGAGAATAAACAAATGGGCCTTTAACAAACTTCAAAAAAATTCTGTTCACTAAAGAAAACACAAACTAAAAATTAAACTTATGGACATGGAAAATATCGGTAACCACATGTCTGTAAGGAACTAAAATGCTAAAAAAAAATTCATTATTACAATAACCAGTTGAAGGCCAGGTCTTTACCCACAGACGACTCTGGAGCACCCTTTATTCCCCAGTGGCCAGCAGCTTCAGGAATGGGGGGACGCATGATCCTCGCTCCCCCAATCTCAGCTTGTGGCTGACTTGCTAGTACACAAGCCTCCTGATGCATTGCCAGTCGTTGTTAACTCACGTGCATAACTGCATGGTCATGTGTAGACAGCAAAAGTAGACGGCCCAACACCCATGCACACAAAGGAAGAACTCAGTGAATATTAAATTAAAAGAGACGTGAAGTAGGGGGAAATGGGTGGGATACGGGAAGGGTTGTAGTAGAGAGGCTGTGGAGTGAACTGGACCAAACATGTTTAACATGTGTAAATATTAAACAAATATTTAATTTGAAAAATATGGGTAAAGATAAAATAATCTCATTTTCAATACAAATAAATAGAAGATTATGACGTTAAATAAAACAACAGAGACTCAGAAAGTATCACATGTTTTCTCCCATGTGTGGTATTTAGATCTAAAAGCAAATCATTAAGAACTATTAAAAAAAGAACTTTTTAAAAATTTTACTTTTATTTCATGTGTGTTGCCTGCATGTGTGTCTATATAAAAGTGTCAGATCTCAGACAATTGTGAGCTGCTACGTGGGTGCTGGGATTTGAACCCAGGACCTCTGAAAGAACAGTTAGTACCCTTAAGCTCTGAGCCAACTCTCTAGTCCCAAAGAGCATGCATGGGACAGACCTGGGCCCCTGCACATGTGTAACAGATGTGCAGCTTGGTCTTTATGTGGGTCCCTAACAACTGTAGCAGGGGCTGCCTCTGACTCAGTTGCCTGCCTTTAGATCGTGTTCCCCTAACTGGGAGCTTATGTAGCCTCAGTGGGAGAAGATGCCCCACCTGGTATCCCTAGGCAGGCCGATCACCATGGGAGGCCTCCCCTCCTCTGAGATAAAGGCAGGGAGGTGTGGAGGAAAGACTGAAGAAGTTGAGATTGGAATGTAAAATAAATAAGTTAATGAAAAGGAAAAAAAATGATTGGGGAAAGTAGGGTAATCAGGAGGAGAAAGAAGGGAAACTGGAAAGGCTAACAGGATAAATATAATCAAAGCATAGCACAGAGGCATGTGTGTGCACATACATATATGCATGTGCTTATGTATGTTATATACATACACATGAAATGTCATCATAAAAACACTATTTTATACAGCTAAAATTAAAAATATGGTTTGTGGAGATAGCCCATTCATTTAAGTATTTTGAGTACAAGATAAATTCCCTAAAATGCATAAAAAGCCAGCTGTGATGGCACTGGCTTAGACTTCTGCACTTGAGGAGGCACAGACAGGCAGATGCTAAGACCCCGTGGTCCACCAGCCTGACTGGCCCTCTTAGCAAGCTCAGCCAAATTGTCGCAAAACCAAAGTTGACAGCATCTGAGGAAAGACAACTGAAGATGACCTCTGGCTTCCATGTTTAAGTGAATCCACATGCATTAACACGCACACACACACACACACACACACACACACACACACACATATGTGTGACATGTGTGTGCAAGCATGCATGCACATGCATGCACACACTCACAGAATCTAAGAACAATATTACAGAACCTGAATATATGTTTATTCAAAGATGTAAGGCTGTGACTAAGAAAGACAGGTAAGTGACATTTTCAATGTTATTAATCATTAGGAAAGTTAATGCAAACAAAACCCACAACACAATAGTACTTCATACCTGTTAGGACAGCTACAGTAAAACAGAAGATATTAAACCGTCAAAAAGGATGTGGAGCAAAGTGACCTTTATACCCTGATGGCCAGATGGTGCCTTGGTACAGCTATTAAACAAAAGGGAATGTAGAGTCCTTAAGGGGTAAAAACAGAGAACAGGAAATGGCTCTGTTGGACATACAGGTAGCTAAACACACACGTCATCTGACACCCACACACCAGTGTTCACCATTGCACAGCACACCCTGAGGATCCACATTCAGAGGAATAACAGTCTTTACAAGACGCAGTGGCAAGTGGGTGTGGTTAGGGTGCAGAGAGGACAGAGTCAGAACAGGAAGCTCAAACAGGACCGGCTACGATGTCTACAGTGAAGATAGAAGAAAGCACAGTATGGACCACGCTGGAAGAACGCTCTAGATGTTGGCGGCAGTAAACTCGAGACATCCACACAGTAACCGATGCAACAGTGTGCACGGAGCTTGCTTCTCAGCCGGCGCCTCGTTAGGACAGAATTCTGACGCCATTCCCTGCTTCACTGCAGATGAGTGCGACATCTTTTGCAGAATGCATTCTGCTTTAAAGGTTTTGCCATGTGCACAATTGCTCACCACTCAGTTCTAGCTTGGTAAACAACACGAGGTGAAGAGGACGGTCGGGTGACAACCGCTACCTGGCAAAGCTGAACGTTAAGCAGAAAGAGATGAATAAACCCTCTGCAGTCTCAAGGGGAGCACCACCAGGAGTATTTCAGTGCTGTCGTAAGCAATCTGTAAGTTTGGCAACGTTTCCAAGGCTGCTATCACTGAAATGTTATGCACTGTTTAAAACAGTGTATCAGCAAATTTTACATATAATATCCATTTCATAATGGCTAAATATATTTATTATCAATTATTAATTTCTTCTGACAATTCAGAAAAAAAGGAGGCTCTACATAAGGTAAAAAGTAAGAGATAAGACAGGAAGTTTTGTCCCAGCACCTGATGGCAACTCTTGGCTGTGGAAAACAGAGCTAAGGAACTTTAAGTCACTGTCATACCTACACTGGTCAGAAAACTTCTACAAGACTTTGAATGCAAACATCAAATTAGAGACATACAGTCTCCAAGTAACATAGGGTTTAAGTGTGACTGAGGTGGACAAAAATGGTTTTGACAGTTAATGGCATAACATTATCATCTGGCAGAATTATATAAAAGCAAGAAAATTATTTTAAAGAAATTTATTTCAGCTGACTATGATTTCAACTCTGAGCACTCTTCCTGAAAGATGAACAATCTCCCAGCTTCATTCACATGCAGATGTTTGCTTCGAGTAGTGTGGGAAATGGGGTCTTAATTATGTAAAGATTAAGTGTGTAAGCCATTTCCTAAATATCTTCCTTTTAAAACTCTTTCTGATCCTGGCTGTGCATTCTTTTTTTCTGTTATGCAGAGCCTAGAATCAGCCACAGAAGCGTCTTCCCACCCCTCATACACATTGTGAAACCACACGTCTGCGCTTTATTGTTCAGTGTTAATGCAATGGATACTTTCGCATCTGCCAGTATTTTCCAGAAGCATTTCCCGCACCCATATGAGCATTTAATATGATCCTAATCAATTTCTCTACCCAGCACAAAGCCTACTTTATGGCTCAAATGAGGCTATTTGGTGATGTGTATTCTAACTGCCTGCTTCCACCTAGTGGTGGGAGTCAGCAGTTTGTGCAAACTCTGAGATCTGAGCTCCCCATGGATGCCCTGGCCTTGCTGATCGCTGGTAAGCAGAGGTCAACAGTCATCTAGACTTAGGTTTGGAAGTGTACACGTTCATGCTACGCATTTGCACAGCCACCTGCATGAGCGTTCTCCCTCTGATATACGTTAGCATCTGATGTAGAGAAAACATCTAGCGCTCTTTTTAGGCGCTCTCTCCACACACTCTCTTCTTCCACTGCTTGGCGCTTCACCTTACCTCCACCTGGTGGCTAGAGGTAAAACCCCAAGGTGCCTTCTGGCAAACAGTCTTTGTCTTCCCTTACAACCAATGCATCACCTAGTGATGAGTGTAAGAGGCACGGCCACCTCTGACGTCAGCTGACCCACATCCCATGCTGCTCTACTTCGCTTCCTCTACGTTCTGCACAGCACGGCTAGATGTCCTGTTTCTGTTCAAAGAAGTTTTCATTTTGTTGATTAATTTGTTCTCTGTCAACTCTGCATGTGTATACATGATTTCTGATAAGCCTCCCTCCTCAGCCATCTTCCACCACAGCCAAAGCCACACTCTCCACGCCTTCAACTCCTTCTCCTAGGCTCATGACTAACAGTCTGTCTTTGAGAGCCAGGGTGATCTGCATGGCCACTGGGCTGGAACATCACTAGCTGTGTTGCCCCTGTAGAGTGGAGGAGTAATGGGTGGGGCCCACGACTGCCTGGCAACAGGCCCCACCCACGACTGCGGATAACAGGCCCACTCTTAGAGCCAGTGGAAACTGCAGTGACACTGTAATTTGTCCAGTATCTGTGTGATGCCCAGAATTCAGCCTGCGAAGCCTCCTCCCTGTCTTCCTGCTCTTGTATTCATTCTGCCTCCTTCTCCACGGTTTGCCCTGGGCATTAATGGGAGAAAATAAAGTTTATGGCTCAGCAGTGATCGGCCACTTGTTCTCAGGACCTTGTGCAGCCATAAAGCTCTGAAAAGAAAGACTTCTGTGGAAGGCTGAGAAGAACGTTTGATTGGCCAAATACAAACATAAATATTTAGAAGGTAGCATGATTTTATGTCAATTTATCTAAACAATATAATCAGTTTCCTTCTAGGCCCTATGATCACCCTCTAGCATGCTTTTTGTTTGTTCATTTGTTTGCTTAAATCAGGTTCATAGTACCAGGCATAGATTTCTCCCTGTGGAGTCAGCCACAAATCCAATCAAAGAGTAGCTGGTTGCCCTCTTAACTGCAGCAGCACTGTTGTCCACTGGCCACATGATCCCTAGCAAGTTGGTGCCAATAACTTGCTTGATTCCTTCCAGGACTATGAAAGCTGGCCAGCTAAGAGGAGGCTCTGGGCAGCTAGGAGGGGGCTCTGGGCAGCGAGGAGGGGGCTCTGGTCAGCTAGGAGGGGGCTCTGGGCAGCTAGGAGGGGGCTCCAATGCATGTCTCGGTTGTTTCCTCCACATGGTGCAACCAAGGTGTGTGGTGCCCGCACTACAAGCTTAGAATTCATGTGGAAGCACAAAAGACCCTGGATATCCCAGGCAATTGTATGGAAATGATGG
Source organism: Acomys minous (assembly GCF_964271855.1). Lineage (NCBI taxonomy): Eukaryota > Metazoa > Chordata > Mammalia > Rodentia > Muridae > Acomys > Acomys minous. The sequence goes on from NC_140484.1 coordinate 3,310,751, forward strand.
AAATGATGATGATGTTGTTGTTGATGATGATGATGATATTGTTGTTGAGGACGATGATACTGATGATGAAGATGATGCTATGATGACAAAGGCATTGCAATGGCCAATTTAAAGTTATACTACATAGACATAATAATAAAAACAGCATAGTATTGGCAAAAAAAGACATGTAAATCAATGAAATTAACCAAAAAATCCAGATTTAAGTTCGAGCAACTACAGCCATCTGATTTTTTTTTTACAAAGTTGCCAAAAAATTCACTGGAAGAAATACAACATCATCAGCAAATGCTGTTAGGAGAATCGAGTGTCATGTGTTAAAAAATAAAACTAGACATTTACCCCCAACTCTGCACAAAAATCAACTTCAAATAGATCAAAATCTTCACATCAAACCCCAAACACTGAAATTTCTGGAAAAGCAGACAGGGTGGGTGCTGCTGCTGTTCATGAGTAGGTCTCTGATCACTTGGGAAGTGAGGCCAATAACTGTCAACTGGGATCTCAGGAAAAATAAAAAGCTGTTGTACAAAAGTGAAAACAACTAAGCAAGGAAGCAGCCTATAGGATGGACAAAATCTTTGCCAGCTACAAATCCAATAGGTGATTATTATCTAGAATAAACAAAAGTGAAAAGCTAAATAGTAAAAAAAAAAAAAATCACTCAAAATACGGGCTATGGATCTCAACAAGGGACTCTCAAAAGAAGAATTGCAGATGGCTAACAAATACATTATAAGCTACTAAGTAAATGCAAATTAAAGTATGTTTCCTTTCATTTTGACATTTCTATCACAATATAACATTTGTGCTATAAAATTTAACACAGTGTATAATTCAACCAATTTACTTTATTGTACTTATAAGGCCATCGACACACAACTTAATTATAAAAAATTATATTACATGTAAATATCCATTTCTTGATCATTTGTACTTGTTACGTATTCTAACATCCATACACTTATACTTATCATTACTATTGAGGCATGCACACGGTATGTACAGGTGTGGGTGTGTGTGTCACAGCGTGAATGTGGACGGTGCTCAGGCTGTCAGACTCACACAGAAAGCATCGACACTTGGAAATCTTGTTTGTATCAGTGTGTGTGTGTGTGTGTGTGTGTGTGTGTGTGTGTGTGTGTATGTGTGTGTGTGTGTCTGTGCGCGCTCGTGTGTTTATACTTATTTGCATATGTATGTATAAAAACAAGCCACAGAACCCACATGAAGGTCAGAGCTTGAAAAACTGTCTTCTAACCTGTGACTCCCAGGACTGACTTCAGGGAGTCACGCTTTGCTGTAAGTCCCCTTACCTGCTGGGCCATCTAACACCATACTGTGGTCTCTACAGGAGCTGCAGAGAGAGAGTTCTGTGGGTAGGACAACTTACTATCCAAGTATGAGAGTTTGAACTTGAATTCTTAGCACCCACATATAAAGCTGGGTGTGGCTTTGTGCATCTGTGACTGTCATGGCTGCAGAGATAAGAGGATAACTGAGGCTTATGTAGCTGCCATGCTAGCTTCAAGATCAGTGAAAAATGTCGTCATGAGACAATGAAGGCAGACAGCCATGGAGGACACTTGACATCCTCCTCTGACTTTGGTATACATATGCACACATTCCCAAATGTACACAGACACACACACACACACACACACACACACACACACACTCAATTTAGAAAAGACAGCATACATATTTGCTTCTGTGTTATATTAGAAACAATATTTTATGAATGGCCTCATTTACTTACCATATTCTGTTTATTTCTAAGCCAAAAAAGGTGTAAATTTATATTGTTTTCACCTTTGAGCAATCACAGGCAATGCTGCTATACACAGCATTATACATTACACACAAATTATACATAAAATCCATGTAGCAAACACCTCCAAGGAGAAAACAGCAAAGTCATGTGATAACACTGCTAGCATTCTCGGGAACTGACAGACGCGTGTCCAAATGGCTGAACCACTGCGCTCCGTCTACAGGCCAATCTCCTGCCAGTACTTGTTATTAGGTGTCTCACCTACTCAGCGTCCCTAGTGAATATAAGGTTGTGTCTTATTGTGTGTTTACACATTTTACTTTGGCAAACCACACGTACATTTGTCAATGTGATTATATAAGTTAATGAGTTATATTCGCAATACTGAATGAGTATAAACAAATTTTGAATACTTTTATCACCCAAAGATGCAGTCTATACCACTTAACAGTCTAGGGCCACTTGTGATTGTAAACGCCATGTTTTGATGGTATTTGTATGTCATTTAGTGATTGGCAACCATAAATGTACTTTGCAAATAATGTCTAACTCTTTGACAGCATTTATAATATTGAGTTATCTGGTTGAATTGTGTAAATATGGATTTACAAATATTCTCTCACATTCTATGCCTTGTCATTTTTTGGAGATAAAAGTTAACTTTAATGAAATACAAGTTATTATTATTTAATCTATTGACACCTATGTTACTGGAGCTAGCTGTATTTAAAGAGTCATCACTTACTCAAAATCAGGAGAATTTCTAGGATGCTTTCAATGAATCTTGAAGCTTCTTTTTAACTTCTGCCTATAACCCCTTTCAGATGGGACTTGGTGTGAGAAATTCGTCACTTTATCTGGATATCAGTAGTTTCAAGACAATGTCCTAAAATGCTATATACCTCATAAAATGGCCTTGTCCTCCTTGTGAAGGTCAGCAGGGTCACAACATGACCTTGTTCAGCTCTCAGGACACTGGCTAAACTCATGTCTGTGAACGTCCTGTTACACTGTTTAATCCCTGTGCCTTTGTGGTGACATTGGAAAATCAAGAGAGACGTGTTTTAACTTTGATCCCTTTCAAGATCTTTGGGATAATTTGAGTACTCTGCATGTCTCTGTAGACGGTAGTGATGGTTGTTACAATTTTTTTGAGAACCATCTGGGATCTTGATCCTACACTGAACCTACACATCAAGCTAAAGAATACAAGCAGCATTTTAAAACACATCATATGATACAATGCTCAAAAAGCTAAGGTCTCCATTTCCCACTTCAAATGAACTCCGCATTTGCTGAACAAATAAATTCAACAGGAAGTTTGAAGCTCATTTGTGTAGATCAGTTAGTCGTGACAGACTGTTGAACAGGTTGAACAGGCAACTGTTGAACTATGTTCAGTGATAAAGGGCTTAGCTAGAGTGAGGAGGAAGTCCAGTCAGGCAGGGCCATGGTTCTGACAGAGAGTGCACGCCAGAGGCCCGATGCTTCATTAGTCAACGAAACAGCTCTGAGGGGATGCGCCTTCCGCTCTTCACCCGTCTCACCAATGGCTACTCCAGCTTACTTCACTCCTCCTACATCACGTGACGTTGATTTTGTTCCTCCCCAGATTTGACATGGACACTAATGTCACTGGATGTTAGTCTTTCTTTTCTGGGGAAATAATTTAAAACTATAAACTTCTTGTCAAGCATGGCTTTACAGCTTTGATTTCGTTCTGTAGAATTTTAATATTGTATGTTACTTAATTTTAACCAAATTCATAATTTAATTTCTATTATTTTGCTATCCTCAACATAGAGAAAATTTAAAGTAGATACCATGCTTTCTTTTTTACTTTTCAAAAATATTTTCATTAATTTTTTTTTCACACAGTGTCCTGTGATCACGGCTCCCCTCCCCCAGCTCCTCCTAGAACCTTCCCACATCCCCAGATTGCTTCACTTCTAACTCCACACAAATGTTTCTCTTATTATTAAGCACTCATTTAATTCACTTTGATTTGCATTTACTTGCTGCATTATGTAAAGAAAATGTAAGCTCAGAATAAAAATGTTTTCACAAAAATAAACCATAAACCAACAATTTCCACAGGTGAAGTCAACATTGCCAGAGTCCGCCTCACCAAGCGCAGGGCAGACACTGTCACAGCGGAATTCACCAACAGCTAGCAGAAAGCCCAGGGGTGCTGAGGCTACCGCAGGGAATAGGAATCACTTCCATATCTTACTCTGGAGATGAGCATAATATTAATTTCTAATACTGAAAAATATGCAAAAATAAAAAACTAAAACTATTATCTTTTATGAATATTGATGTAAACCCCAGAATGTAAAAGAGCAGAAAAAAACTAAGATTATAACAGCAGAAACACAAGATTCATTACAAAGCTGTCGGTAAGGTTAAATACCAGGAAATATGCTACTACAATAGAACACATTGCTTTAGAAGAACAGTAATATGTCTATAAACATTCAAAAGAATGTGATATTTTCACCATCACTTCTGAATAAACATTTACTACAACAGTGATATAAACCAATGTTATTTGTTGGATAAGCAGCTAGTCAGAACCCGTCAATGTGTGTTAGTTATGGAATCGCTGGAGGTCTCCCGTCCAGTCGGGCCATCCTATTGGTCATGCACCCTTGCAGGCCTTCTCCAGTCACGGTGCTGTTCTTGAAGGGGGTGAGTGACCACTGAGAGGCCATGCTGTAAGCAAAGATGACTCACTGTGTCCCTCCTTGTGCAAGTCTTCCTGCTCATATTTCTGTTGTTTCAGACACACTGAATTTAGGCTGAAACACCACAGTACTTAGAGCAGCAGCCAACGGCGCACGCATTCTATCTCAAAAATCTGCATTCAGTTAAGAAGTTCTGCCACACTAATGCTTGGAGGAAAGCAAGCAAGGGGACGCTGGGCTGTGGGATCATTGGCTGATCCTACATCATCTGGGAGTCTGACTGTAAGGTCGGGAGGCTGCTGGCTGGCAGAGTTGGCTCCCCAGGGGCTGCTAGGTCCCTAAGTCCCAAAGCAAAGCATCTAATTAGCTAGGGCCCAGAGAGAAGAAAAAGAGTGCCTAAGGCTCAGAGACAACGCACCACTGCAGCCACATCTGATAAAAACTGCCACAGTGCCCCCCCCCCGCCTGCCCCCCCCCAGGCCTGCAGGTACACAGGGGCCAGGATACCTGGACCTCTGCAGTGACAAAACTTGAGTCCGCAAAAAAATATATTAAAAAGCCAACGCATTTCTAATTGAAAATATAGGCAAATTCCTTTGCAGTCTTGGAGAAGGAGGCATCTATCATATGAATTACGAAGCACAATGATTTTGTCTCTGTTAAACAGGAACAGCAGCTTCTCACAGGACAGGATATGATCACACTACCTCGAAATGTGTTTGCTGAAATTCTAACCCCTGGGTTGAATCTTTACCTTTTGGGAGGTAGGGCATTTTAGAGATGATTAAGGCATGAAGGGTCTACCCTCATGATTGGCATTAAATGTCTTCAATCAATCAATCGATAAATAAATAAGGAAATAATTAAGGAAATAAGGAGGAGGAGAGCTGGCCACTCCCTTCCACCATGAGACCAGACATCTGAACGGCACCACCTGGGAACAGGTGCAGGCCCTCACCTGACACTGACTCTGCTGGCATCTAGGTTTTAGACTCCCCAGACCCCAAGTCTGTGTAAAATACATTTCTATCACTATAAGCTGCACAGCTCATGAGAGTATCACAGGAACATGAATGAGTTAGGGGAGTGTTCAAGGAACCAAAGAAAAATCAAAGAAAATCAGAGAAAAACACAGCTCATAGCAAAGGCAGAGGCTAAATAACTAGGTGGAAAGAACTTTCAGAAATGAAAATGGTTAAAAAGGATTAACAGCCCAAAAGAAACAGAGCAAAAGACAAATAGTTTGCAGAAAGAGAGAAAAACACATGGTTCGTGAACACTAGAAAATACTGTTATTTTGCACTATTCACAATGTACAATTTAAAAGACACTATGTATCTTCTCTAGCAAATTACAAAAATGCAGTTTTCCCATATGCTCTTCACTCAACTGGTGGGAACTTACACACCAGGCAATCCTATGAAGAAAAGTGTGGTGATAAACACAGAAGATGCTATGGGGAAACAAGCAACCTCATTCATGATTTACACCAGGGACACACACACACGTGCACACATACAAATACACACACATACACATATACACACACATACATACACGCACACATACACATACACACACATTAAAGGGACCGAGTATAAGGTCTCAACAGTGAAAAAGAAAAATAGAGTATGAATGTGGGGAATAAGTAAATTAGGATATATGGATGTAGGATATGTGAAAAACTGGGATATAGTCTCCTGCGAGACCATGTACGCGTTGTGTAGACCCTGTCAATAAATAAGTCTGCATGGAGATACCCACTCAATATGATTAGAAACAACCACGATGCGTGGTAGAGAGGACAGACTACATTTATTCACCTCCAACCTGTGAGTTTTCGCAGTTTATAATGTCTGACTTTGCAATGTTCTTGGCAATCGCTGACATGCCAATGCTTAATTTTCATTATTTTTCTCTCTTGATACCACAGGGAACTGTTCTGCATGTGCGATATGCTACCTCTGGTTTGATGAATTATGAAACTATAGTGTTTTGTGTAAGAAATCACAGATGTGGGGTGGCACAGCTGCGTTTACTGGAGCGTCAAGGAGCTCTGGGAGGGCAGATAAGACAGCAGCGCCCGTCTACGGGGCCCAGGGAGAAGGGCGGAAGTTGTGAGCACAAGTAGCGGCTCTCAGCTTGTACTTCATTCATTTTCATTTGAATGATATGAACATATTGTTTTCAAAGTCAGATTTAATTAAAATAAAATCTGATAGCCACATCAATTGTTCTATCACGCTAATGAGAAACTATCTATAATTACTCCTCACCCGCCAGCTCCCATACCAACTGGACAAACGCTAAACTCAGCCCGGGGCCTGGGAACTTGGTGAGACTTCCCCAGTGAGGAGCTAGCCTGGCAAGCACACACCATGTGGCACTGCAGAGGGGGCCGTTGGCGCTTTGTGATTCAAAGAAGCTAAAAATGGTGCAAGCAGACTGATGCTCTGCATCTTAAATCTGCAATCACACAAAAAGCCAGTGCATCCCTCAGTAAGTGGACAGCCTACCTTCAGTGTAAGAAGCTCACTTTCAATAATAATTTTCTGATATTAAAAAAAGATGAGGCCAATTAGGACGCATTGTTTCCTGTGAGCTTCAGTATTGATAAAAAGATTTACAATACAAGCTTTTGCTTGGGCTGAACCAGTGCACATCTCCCAGACCCAACAGCCTGCACAACTGCGGGCGACTTACTATGTGTGACAATAACCTCTGCCAGACGGGTTTCCGTGTGCCCACATTCATAAAGTTATTCGCTGTTATCGTTAACTGCCAGCTTCCAGTACAAAGTCACCTTCATCTGAAATCCACAAACATTTATCTTAAGAAAAATAAAAAGCAATCCTATGCACAATAATGAGGAACGTTAAGTATTGTAACAAGCAGATAAACGGGGGCGGCACCGGCCCACCAAGAGGGAAGGCTACAGAGGTTCTATAGAGGTTAAACAAAAAGTGATTACAGACAGTGGGCTGCTACTCACGGTCTCTTTCCCAGAATTATCTGGGAAATTTATTTCATTTGAAAACTAGAGAATTGTCACTAAAATGTTTCTTTCTTATTAAATAATGAGGAGGGAATTTCTAATTTCAAGGCATAAAATCTAAATATGCTTTATTAAAATAAAGAAACTATTCTCAGGCACTGAATTAAGAGATCACATTAATACACAACTTTGATCAGGATATGATTAAAATTCTGGATTAAAAATAGGAAGCATCAACAGAAACAGTGAGAGTGAAATTAATCGTAATAATTCTCCATCTTTGAGTAGTTTCCTGGAATGCATGGTAGCACTAATGACACTATCAAATAAACATATTTAATCAATATAAAACTTTCTTGACAAAGTAGCTACATTGAATAGTAGATCAATTTTAATGGGTAAGCTTTAATTTTTAACTAACCTTCAGAAAAAAAGTGTATGTTTTCACCTGGGAAAAATTTCTCCTACATAGCTTAAAAATGAATTGATACCCAGTCATTCTAAATAAAAAAGCACAATCGTGGTCTAAAAAAATACACCACTACTAATTAGTAAAATATTGAGATTATATACAAAATGCTCATGCTCTAGATATAAATATTACACATCTAAGCTCAGTGGTGACAAACATGTTAGGAAATCTTTATGCTTTACAATAATACAACAACACTGCCCTGTGTCTTAGGGAGTCAGAGAGTGGACTAATTTTAGTGTGACCAACTGGACAAGCAGACACGCTGTTTGACTCACCTTGTCCAGGACTGGTTTGCAGTTCCAAAGACCTGGGGTATAATCCGTGACTAACTGCAGCTTACACAGTTATTAATGCACTAGTGACCCGGGTACTTGCGCAGTTCCCTGTGCTAACGCCCGAGACAGGGTCCCTGCAGGCAATCTACTGTAAATACCAGTCTCCACGTCTCCTTAACCCAAGATGGAAAACAGCATGGTCCCCCAGCGACACAGCTACTTACAAATATGCTTACGGAAGAAGAACTGTGGCATTGTAAATACTGAGGCATTTTCATTTATTTCAACTGATTGGAAAATAACTTAAAGCAATCCACAGAGGTTATCATTCAACTTCCCCCGTACTCCACTCAGACTCCGTGAATATTCACAACTGTCTCAACAGCCTCATTTAGCAACAAGACTGCCCTAAAATAATAGAGAATTTAATTATATTTTGCATTTCAAAGCACTTCGTACATGGAAAACAATTTTATGCAACTTATATGAGTATTCTAAGATAAAAGAATAGCCAAAGGTTGTATGTAAATTACTAATTATCTAAAGGAAGCAAAACTGATTTACTACTTGCTTCATGTCAGTGCATCTGCCAGGCACGAAGGGTCCTGAAGATTATGGTGCAGTCTCCACACTCCTGCGATGGAGGCTCCACTCTGACAAGCAGAAGCCCGTCTCCTGGCAATGGCTCGTCTCTCTTGCACACTGTAACTAGAGTCTTTGAGCCTTACATGGCTTCAAAACTCAGAGACACTTTCAACTGTGGACTACACTGCAGTCCACTTAAGGAAGAACTTAAAGACAGGATGTTAGTATTTTTACTGAGGAAATTAAAAACAAAACAAAACAAACAAAAACCTAGACCTCATGTTTGTGACATTCATGCTACTTTGCAATTTTGAGGAAAAACATTTGCATTAATAGAAAAATCTAATAGAGAACAGTAATTAATCATGAAGATGTTCAAAGAGCATGATGTTCAAATGACATGAGGGCTGCTCAGGTTTTCAATTGCATGTATTTTGCAAATCTTGGCCACTGTAAACTTAATTTTGAAATTCTGGGTTTTTTTTTTCATTTTCAAATTTTTATTTATTCACATTATATCTAAATTGTTACCCCCTCACTTTTATCTTCCAGTTCCTCCGTCCCTCCCTCTTTCACCCTTGTCTCCTCCCCTAGGTCTGTGACAGAAAGGGACCTCCTTCCCACCACATGGCCACAGCCTATCAAGTCTCATCCTGGTAGCCTGTTTCCCCTCCCTCTTAGTGCCGCCCAGGCCTCCCACCCTGACTGTCGCCCAGGCCTCCCACCCTGACTGCCGCCCAGGGCTTCCACCATTTGCACCACTAGCTGAAGAGTGAGCAGTGCGAAGTCACCGGAATCAGTTAAGGCAAAAGAGTAAGCCCTCCTGCTGAAGGCCCACAGCGCACAGCTGCTGCTTGAGAGGTGAAAGCTAGTACTGTTCTTTCACACACACCCCAAAAAGATATAATAAATGAGTAACCTAATGGCCTTATCACTATATCAGCTTTCTATACCAGCATTTGAGTTGTGCAAACACACACTACATAAAACATTTTAACAGCATGTTAATTTAAAGCTCTAGGATTTCAGCTTGGCCTCCTAGTCCTAAATGTCTTACTGAACTGAGGGTTTTCCTATATATTTTTTTTCTTTTTTTTTTCTTGATTCTTTTTTTTTAATTTTTTATTAATTTATTCTTGTTACATCTCAATGGTTATCCCATCCCTTGTATCCTCCCCTTCTTCCCTCCCTCCCATTTTCCCCTTATTCCCCTCACCTATGACTGTTCCTGAGGGGGATTACCTCCCCCTGTATATGCTCATAGGGTATCAAGTCTCTTCTCGGTAACCTGCTGTCCTTCCTCTGAGTGCCACCAGGTCTCCCCCTCCAGGGGACATGGTCAAATGTGAGGCACCAGAGCACGTGAGAAAGTCATATCTCACTCTCCACTCAACTGTGGAGACTGTTCTGACCACTGGCTAGATCTGGGTAGGAGTTTAAAATTTACCGCCTGTATTGTCCTTGGCTGGTGCCTTAGTTTGAGCAGGACCTATGGGCCCAAATCTGCCTAAAATAATGTTCTACTTGTAGGTTTTTAGGACCCTCTGGATCCTTCTACTTTGCTATTCTCTCATGCTTCTCTCATCTAGAGTCTCAATGGGATGTCCTCCCCTCTGTCCCAGTTTCCTGGTAAGTGAAGGCTTTTGTGGGATATGCCCCCTGGGCTAGTATGCAGATATAAGTGAGTATATACCATTTGAGTCTTTCTGCTTCTGGGTTAACTCACTCATTATGATCATTTCTAGCTCAATCCATTTGTCCACAAATTTTGGGAATTCCTTGTTTTTAATAGCTGAGTAGTATTCCATAGTGTATATGTACCACAGTTTCTTGGGTTTACCTATATTATTGTTATAAATTTTAGCGAGGACTATAAAGTTTTGAAGAGGTACTCCAAAATCAGGATGACTTTAGAACTACTCTGAGAATCAGGTTGGGGGCTCCTAAGAAGGGAGCCTGTGAGGCTTCACCCACACAAAGCCCACACACAAGCTGAACAAGGACACAAACAGACATGCGCACAGACATGCGACAGTGGGCGGGGGAAAGACTCCAGGTGGCAACTCTACACCAAGAACAAGGGACAGCAGAGGGATGCTGAGGGCGGGAACAGCGCCTCCGAGGGAGGAGAACTAAATGGCTAGCCAGCACCAAATGTAAGCCTGGGAAACATGCACACAGCCTCATCACACAGACTGAGCAGAGCGCAGGTGGGAACGTACGTACATACACATGTAGCAATTAACAAACAAGAGGCATGTGTTAACTAGGGGATACACGTGCTGTACTTCACGACAGCAATAATAGGAATAATGATTATGAAAGGACAAATGTTTAATCTCATTAACTCATGTAAATGTCACTTTAAGATGATAAATAATTTAAAATTACAACAATTAATTAGTTTATAAAGATTGAGGGATAAAATTAGTTAAAGGTATAATACAGACTATGATGGCACTCATGAGGAAAATATAGAAAAAGTGTGGCTGACACAGCTTGTGCATGCAGATAATAAAGTTAGAAGAATACAACTAGGAAAATAAAACCAACTGGTTAGCGGCATAGAAAAAAAAATCACGGAGCTGGACAAGAATGTAATTTTGAGTTCCGAAGTAAAAGATATATTATCCGTTAAAATACATGAAAACAAGAGAGTGATACAAACTGTTAAATTTATGTTAGTTCACCTCTTCCCAAACAATGCTGCTCTGAGTGATAATAAACTGTCCCTCACTGGGCAATGCTCCGTTCTGAAGGCTCTCGGCCTGTGTTTGCTTCTGACAAAAAGAAAAGCCACTTCTAAACATTGCCTCCTGTTACGAGAATGAAACTTCATGGTTCCAACTTGCCAAAGAATGGGAAGCAAGGTCTATAAAAGGAGCTCAGGGTCAAAGGGCGTCCCCACCACCGCTACTCGGAGGAAGAAGAAACTGTCCACCAAACCAACCTGACTTGGCTGTGCAGTAGACTCAACTTGCATTGCTGCCCACGTGCAAAGGTGGAGTGAAAATACAAGAGTGTGTTTCACAATTAACATGTAAGACTTTCATTTTCAAAATTCAAATCGTAAGTGAAGCTAATACCATGTTCATTCAATACACTCTAAAGACTGTGTTGCACAGACACAATTAAAGGACCACTCATGGCATTCAGTGACAAGAAATTAAATCAAACTGTGATTACAGGAGCCTCGCAGAAGCTCAAGAGAAATGAGCATCGCAGTCGCGCAGGAGAAGCAGTGTCTAGGTAAAGGCAGCAGGCATCCTTGTGCGGTGACGCCGGGACACGAGATGTGCTCCTCAGCCAGAGACACAAAGTCAACCACAGAAGGTTTCTCTCTGGGTTTATGCACAGTGTCAGGGTCACTGGGTGTATTCACTGTCTCCATGTCACAAGTCATGCAACTGAGCTACTGTGAAAGCAACACTATAGAACTTGATGTCAGGGGAAACCGTATGTACTCCAAGTTAAAGATAAAATAGGATATTAAGGTAACTTTATCCTGCCATGCAATAATTTAGTCCTGGACAATTCAAAATCAGTTAAGATAAAAATGATCATATGAGAAGCATTTTCCCTTAAGGTAGAAACAGGTGGATACTCTGATGTTCCCAAGTTTATGAAGCAAAGCACCCATAAGCTCTCCACATTAATGTTTGAATCCTATTCAGTCAACAAGGAATTCTACAAGAGTAACGGTACCACACAGGTGGATGCTCAGTGTACGTGTGAATATTTGTCTATTCATCTTAATTTGAATGTAAGACCATGGTCAAATTCTTTGTCTAAGCATCAATTGACATGATATGGATGAGTTAATACGAGATGCTGAAAGCATTATCAGTTTCAGAAGCATGATCAGTTTCAGAAGCATGATTACTTACATTGTGTCAATCCCAATGTCAAAACTCAATCTCCTTCCAAATCATTCTGTAATAACTTATACAATATACTATAATATATGAAAACTGTATGGGCTTAAAATACAGTTTATGACTATATATGGGTATATATACATGTATTCAATAACAATTAATGAAAAAGAGGCCATGAATTTGGAGGAGAACAAGGAGGAGTAATGGGTGGTTTGGAGGGAGAAATGTAATTATACTATAATCTCAAAAAAATTAAAAACAATAAATAAATAAACAAGCGAACATACACAGGGGGCTCAAGTTTCCTCCCATCATTTCCTTTTCTACACATATGCAATAATCCTGTGGTACACAAACATAAACATATACACACGCACATGTCTGTAGTACCATATATACTAACATACATCAAATACACATTATACAATTAACATGTCCTATGTGCAAATGCACTATATTTCCTAAATATTTGTAGATGATATTAAAAGTCCACTCAACTGGAAACCACTGGCAATGAGCCCTCGAGAGGGCTCGGTGTGTAACGGTGCCTTGAGTTTCTTCAGCTGTGAAAAACGACCAAGACCAAAGGCCATTTGGGGAAGAAATGGTTTAGTTATAATGTACTTGGTAGTGCATTATCGAAGAGAAGTCAGGAGCTGATGCAGATGGAGCCATGGGGGCATGCTGCTTGCTGGCTTCCTCAGCTTGCTTTCTTATGGCACCGGAGGAACCGTCCAGGGTTAGCACCACTGACAGTGAGCTGGACTCTTCACACCATGGGCTTGCACACAGGACAATCTGGAGGGAGCATATTTTTCAACTGAGGTTCACTCTTCCAAAATGCCTCTGTCTGTGGCAAATTTACATAAAGCAAGCCGGCCGAGGTGCTCGTGCGCAATCCTGATGACCTGAGTTTTATCTCTAGAGTCCAGGAAAAGATGGAAGGAGAGGAAAAAAAACTCCACAAGTTGTTCTCTGACTTCTACACCTGGGCCATGGCACACAAATATGTCAGCACACACACACACAAACACACACACACACACACATACATGCACATACACACATACATACAAATATACACACCTTATAAAAGTAGGTTCTACCCACAATGGACACCTTTTAACAAATTTTAATATCTCTCCAACTGGTGTTCTACAGTTGGTGATGTCACACAGACCCTGCTGTAAGATAGGAGTTCTGATAGAGGCACCACTGCATCCATGAAATGTAAACAATATTGTCCTGGCCAGTGACATACGTGAAGTGAAATAAAATCCTTTCAGGTCATTTCTGAAAACATCGATTATTAAACAGAAAAATTTTAGAAGCACATTAGCTCATTTAACTTGTTTCTATATTCTTTTCTGAATGAATTTTATATTATTAAGTCAATCTCTAAATATAAAAGGCCTTTGAATACATATAGAATGGACATTCTCGGGGGCAAGGGCCACAGTGCTAGAACTGAGTGAGCATCGCTCTTCCTAAGTATTTCATCAAATAAGAATTGATTGTGTCTTCACTTTACACAACCCACAGCGTATTCCTACTAGGACAAACAGATGTTTAGGGTACATTATAAATGACTAATTACAGAATCAAACCTGCTTTCATTTAGCCTATCTTTGAATTCTTTATATAGTTCATTGAACTTAGATTCAGGAATCTGACAGACTAAAATTTGAATTATAGCTTCTTTAGTCCCTATGTGCTCGCACTCCCTACTGGAATCTGCAAATAGAAAAGAAAACTATATATCTCTTAGGGTAAAGATTAATGCTATTTTGATAAAAAGCGTTAATCTAAAATTTTAGGTTCTTCTTTCTTGGGTGCAGTTTAAGTATTTGTTTGTGATAGAATTAGAAAATCATGGTCATCCTTCATGTTCTCAGTTCTAGACTCAGTTCTAGTGATGCCTGTTTCTACACACGGAATGCCACTCCAGTAAGTATAAGATATCAGAAAGAGCATGCCGTGGTGTCCCAGACAATGGAAGTTTTAAGATGCACAATTTTCTCAGGCTAAGATTTGATCAGCCTGACTTGCTTTTGTGTTTTCTGAACAAGAGACCTGGAACAATACTTGAGGAAGTTACTAGAAGAAAGAATGGTAGGAATAACACTGCTGTACTTCATTCTGTTACATAAAGTCTTATGGTAAGAAGGCAGAGTTTACTTCAAGAATTTTTAAAAATAATATAAAATAGTTTTCATATACAAAGGTCCTCTATTAATATCTTCAAATGAGTTTACTTTAAAGAATAGGCAGTTCTGTATCTATAGAATATATTATTTACATTTTAATTGCTAGATTAAAGAATTTTTCTTTAAACTGGAAAGATAATATACATAATTCACATGTTGTATCTGCCACTCAAGAATACTGCTCCCTGGCTTTACAAAAAGATAAAGATCCCACACTAGAGCACCGTGCTCTCTCTAGGTACTCGGAAGCCCAGACACCAGAGGGAGACTCTCATCCCGCTGCGTCAGTGAACATCTGTATCACAAGTGGGCTACAAGTTGAGCAAACAAACCCTGGGAACCACAACAGTGAACAGCCTGCCAGGAGAGCCCCAAGAGTTGCCAGGAGAGCCCCAAGAGTTGCCAGGAGAGCCCCAACAGATGCCAGGAGAGCCCCAGGAGTTGCCAGGAGAGCCCCAGGAGTTGCCAGGAGAGCCCCAACAGATGCCAGGAGAGCCCCAAGAGTTGCCAGGAGAGCCCCAGGAGTTGCCAGGAGAGCCCCAAGAGTTGCCAGGAGAGCCCCAGGAGTTGCCAGGAGAGCCCCTATAGGTGATGCCAGGAGACCCTATAGGTGATGCCAGGAGAGCCCAAAGAGTTGCCAGGAGCACCCCAATAGGTGATACCAGGAGAGCCCCTATAGATGCCAGGAGAGCCCCCAACAGATGCCAGAAGAGCCCCTATAGGTGATGCCAGGAGAGCCCCTATAGACAGCAGGAAAGCCCCTATAGATGGCAGGAGAGCCCCAATAGATGATGCCAGGAGAGCCCCTAGAGATGCCAGAAGAGCCACAGTAGAACTGGACATGGAGCAATTCAGGAGAAGGGCATTCGTGCAGAATAACGTACGCTACACAAGACCTTTAGCTGGAGAAGTCAGGGCCTCTACAGGAGAGTCGGCTTCTGCCGTTTTCCTAAATTAACACAGCCACCAACTGTATTCCACATACCATCCTTACAGGCAAGTGAACTACCAAGTCCCCACCAAAGAAACTCCTTTTGCAGAAGACAAGCTACTATAGGAATCCACAATGGTCAAATGCAAAGAAGGAGCCATGGGTGCTCAGCACAGTCTAGCCATTGAAAACATAAGCCCACACCTGAAGCTCAGGAAGTGGGGGAACAGCAGGGGAAGGGCTCTTAAGCACCAGCAGACAGGGATGACAGCCACAAAGTGGTGTCTTTCCCACATGACAGTGCCCTGCACCTATGGACTCTCAGCAATGTGGCTGCCTGCATATGAGCAGGCCAGGAGACACACCAGCATGCATGGGTGAGAATTCCTCACAGCCACACCCTGCACCCCTCTAAGAAGGGCTCGAGGCAGCCACTGGCTGCTGAAGAAGGAAGCTCTCTGTAGGACAGGCCTGATCAGCTTCCCAGTCCTAAGCACGTGCACACACAGGCAACACAAACAGGATTGAGGAGGGTGTGTGTGCACGTGCACAAGTGTGTGCATGCCTGCAACACAAGAGGAGCTACAGGATGGGTAGAAATGGTTAAATACAATGTATTCATTGATGAAACTCAATTAAAATGAAGGTTTTCACATTTTAGATAAAGTAAAAATTTGGGAGAAAAGACCTAAGCATGTACAGCCAATATATTTGAGCACAGATCTTGTCTGCATGCAAAATGTGGCTTTTTGGTCAGTCCCATAATATTTACTGAGAGAAAGTCACTATTATTGGACTTTTCTTAATCTAGCTAAATAATTGGGTCTAAACACAACGATAATGCCCAACATTTCTAAAAGCTGTAATTTCAGGAAGTGTTTTTCATATTTCATATTTTATTAAAAGCCATTGCAAATGATATTAATTTTACATATGTTTATCCAACACATCACATTTACTTCAATTACTAACCTCATTTCCAAAAATAAAGAAAAAGAAAAAAATCCATAGACAAGCCTCACTCCACAGTTAGCACAGTAAGCAGGAGCTCCCTAAGCACTATGTGCCTGTGTGTAAGATGTTGCATGTGTTTTAAATATAGAGATTCTCTCACAAATTTAGCCCATGTTCTTCCTTTTGTTATTACTGTTTATCAATCAGTCTGTAATACAGCAAGATAAAAATCAAAGCTCCCTTTTTAGTTCATCATTTTCAATTAAAACTTCATCTTAATGACAATAAATCCAAATCTAGATTTCATGCTGTGGACTCTACACTCTACGGTTAAGTTCATAGGACATCAAGCTAGGCCTGCCACTTTCTCTTACTTATTTTTAAGCACAGGATAAGCACAATATCCTGGAAATGACTTATGAAATAATGTGATTAAATTCTACATTAGTATTTGTAAAAATTTAAAGAAGTGAAAATCTGACTGAATAGATAAAGGAAATGATGCTCTATAAGAAATAAATTCAGCATTTAAAACTGCATGGACAGTGTGGAGCCACATGAAGACGGAGCCGCCCTGGCTCAGGTGTGAAGCCACATGGACAGTGTGGGGCTGCATGACGCCAGAGCCGCCCTGGCTCAGGTGTGAAGCCACATGGACAGTGTGGGGCTGCATGACGCCAGAGCTGCCCTGGCTCAGGTGTGAAGCCACATGGACAGTGTGGAGCCGCACGAAGACAGAGCTGTCCTGGCTCAGGTGTGAAGCCACATGGACAGTGTGGGGCTGCATGACGCCAGAGCCGCCCTGGCTCAGGTGTGAAGCCACATGGACAGTGTGGAGCCGCATGAAGACAGAGCTGTCCTGGCTCAGGTGTGAAGCCACATGGACAGTGTGGGGCTGCATGACGCCAGAGCCGCCCTGGCTCAGGTGTGAAGCCACATGGACAGTGTGGGGCTGTTTGACGCCAGAGCCGCCCTGGCTCAGGTGTGAAGCCACATGGACAGTGTGGAGCCGCATGAAGACAGAGCTGTCCTGGCTCAGGTGTGAAGCCACATGGACAGTGTGGGGACGCATGAAGCCAGAGCCACCCTGGCTCAGGTGCGGGCTTTGAGTTAGACTCTCACTATGGCATACTCCAACTACAGCACTCAAGGAATATAAAAATAAAAGTCTCCACATAGAAAATGCTTTATTTATTTCAACTACTAACATATCCATGTATTAATAGTTTCCTTTTGCTAGTCAAGTATATGAACATTTCAAACTCGGGACTAGAGAGCCCAGTGATCACGAACAATTGCTGTTTGTTCTGGACCTGGATTCAATTCTCAGGGTGCACAGGCAGCTTACAACATCTTTACTCCATTTCCAGAGCATCAGACATCCCCCTGGGGGCCGCGGGCCACAGCCATTCAAGTGGTGTACAGACAGTGCACGCAGGCTAAACACTCACACACACTTAAAAAACCCTCAAGCTCCAATATTAAATGAAGACATTCAAAACATCAACTTGTAAAGTTGGCTTTTTTTATAAGCTAAAACACACAGCAGTTACAAACAAATATTTTTAATGTAATGACTAGAAAAATTAAAATATGTCCTCGAAGCTGAATGTTTTCACTTACCTGTGTGTATAAAGGGCAGCGGTGGTGCATTCTCCCCCAAGTGAGCCAATATCCACTTATTGTCCCCACTCATTACCATGGGCCAAAAGAAAGGTTTCATATTATGTGAAGGGTAAGTTACCATAGAAACCAACTTGAAGAGGTAATATCAAAAGTTAAGCCCTTATAGACTCTCAAGAGCCCTTGAGTTCTTAGGTGTCTTATTCAAAAGGAATAATAATCATAGGTGTCTGATATTAAAATTGCATCACAAAATGTAGTCTCGCGTTTAAGAGAAGCCAAGATGCCAGAAACTAAGAAGCAGTCTGCCCCGGCAAACCCAAGCTGCGAATATTCACACTACCCTCGTTTTAAACAGTCCTTGTACTTGGGAAGGCACACAACTTTTATGAAAACAATTACAAAAATTCTAAGAAAAATATCATTGCAGACACACTAGCATTCCGTCAATCACAGGTGATGCTGAATCTTAGCAATAATTAGTAATTAACTCAGTGTTTCTGAGAGAGACAGACACCCAGTGTCCAGTACAGACAGCAATGAGTGAAGCTCTGAACTGATGGGCCGTGACAGTCTTACTCATGCTGATTAACAGGAGGCAATGAAACACAGCATTTGCCTCTGCTCACACACTCTCTGAAAATACAGCTATCATTATAGGCACACGTAATAAGTTCAAACATATTTAGAGGCCAGAAAACAAATCGAGGAATCAGAATTTCATTATTAATTAAAACAATCACTAGTCAAGAAGTATCCTGAAAATCTCTGGGCCTTATGAAAACAGACCTTGAAATAATTTTTTAGTGAAATAAATATCATTATCAAAATTGGCCTCCCATAGCCAACTGGGATAACATACTGTTTAGTGGACATTAACATACAAATTGCTCCTACAACATTAATGTCTTCCATTTAAAAGTATTCAGTAAAACTGAACTAAAGAAAAATCAACATATTTGCAATGTGCATACATTCCAGTATAAGAGGCTCTCGGGTCCTGCAGATCTGTCTGCTCAGGCGGAGATGAGCAAACCAAGTCCACGACAGAGAAGATCAGGTCCCGAGAGCTAGAGGCAGAGGCCTCTTCCTGAGAGAAGCCACGGCCGGAGCCACGTGCTTCTGTGGAATGTGCTAATCTAATAACAGTAACACTTGCTCCTTGCTGGTTTTCCTAATCCATTCTACATCCACCAGATATTTTAACATGATCAAAATATAGTTTATTTTTACAACTTCTAGAGTGAAACAACAAAACAGCATCACTACTCTGAGGTGACAGACTATTAAGCAAATCTCAGTTGTCATTTAGAGAGTGAATATTAGGTAAGTAAAGTAAACAATAATTTTTTCAAACAGTAAATGTGTTATATTTTCAAACAGTAAATAATTGATTAAGTAAAGCATCTCTATATGAATTCAGCTGGACCTGGATTCAATCCCACCGCCATCTCTACTACAATAAGGGAATTCCACAGCCCACCCACTCGTGGTCAGACCCATGGAGCTGCAGGTGCAGAGCCAAGCTGAGCACTCTGAGAGCAGATATCTAAACACTGGTCTTCAGAACACAGGTCCAAGGCCACCGTGGGCCTCATTTGTCCCATGGTTACAGAAACACTGCTACCAGCTCTGTTCCATGGCCAGTGGCCTCTGCACTGACTGCCCTCCATGATGACTTATGGCTCGGCTCTGCCTTTTGTGCTGCACGGTCGGCCAGGCCCAGAGACTGTTGGAGTCCACACAGACTCTCGCTTGTGGCTGTGTTTATTAAGCTCCTTTCACCAAGATTCCTCTGTTATTACTGAGCGCCATCAAGTTAATTCTCATCACTGGCCATTTACTGAATCACAGATGAGCAAAAGACCAAAGATGAATAGTGACGTGGCGAGGAGAGAACTTCAAATCTCCAAATACCTTAAAGCAGTCACTGAGTATATAGGAAACTTATAAATTCATGTCATGTTCACTAGTTCTGTAACTTCAAGTACTCTGGATTGTTTCATTAGTAGACTTCCACAGACACATAAAAATGCTGAGAAATGCACAGCAAATGATTTGCCAATGATGATACTATTATAATAACATTATTAATATAATGTAGTAGATCAACAGATGGAAACTAAGAGTTTTTAATTATGGAAGCCATAGGACAATAAATCGGGTATGGGCTCACCAGTTCAGAGTTTCTTGTTCCTTTCCACTAGCCAATATGTCAAAGACAAGAAACTGATTTCTACTGTGCTTCTGTCATCAGCTGATACAGTATGAAAGTATAACCTTTCTTTCGTCAACGTAAGAATTGTGAGGAACAGTGTGGCTAATTCTGAGACAGAAGTGCATCAAACGGACCTGCTTCCTCAGACATAGCTGGGAGATCAGATGATCAAGAAGTGGAAAAGATTTCAATCACCTTCCCCAACAGAAACAATGCTATAATAATAGATGTCGTCCCTAAAGCAAAAAGTATAGATATACTCAAAGCTCTTAAGTTCAACAGAGACTCCTATAACACATTCTTCTCACACCACAACTAATTGTTTGAGTAAATTTATTACTGATTACTTGACAGACTAATATCTCTATTCACTATGAATTCTAATACTATCAAAAACCTACAGCTGACCAATATATGCCCAGATACTGCTTGAAATTACGGTGATTGTCAACAGCAAAATTTTAAAAACCGAAAACTGTTCAGTCCTAATGTGTAAAGTTGATCTGACAGATTCATACTGAAAGGAGCACACATGTGAGTTACAGGGCTCCGTGTCCACGCAACCCTCCCAGACACATTAGAGCACACGTGTGAGTTACAGGGCTCCATGTCTGCGTGACCCTCCCAGACACATTAGACCATACGACTGCCCACCTCTCTCCGTCGAGAAGCCCAGCATGTTTGTTTGATCTTCCAGACCACAGCAGCCACCAGCAGTAAGGACAAAAAACAACTGGAAAATAAAGCACAAATAACTGTATTCAAAATTTACTTGAAATATGCAGGAAAGTAAAATAATTTAAAGTGAATTAAAATATAGAGAAGAATTTGACATGATAAATAGTAAAAAATACTTTGAAAAAAACTTCATAATTAAATAACTGTATCTCTCTCTCTCTCTCTCTCTCTCTCTCTCTCTCTCTCTCTCTCTCTCTCTTTGTATACCAATAACATCATCCAGGATATTAATGATCAATATCTGTATCACATACAGCATTTTAGAGGACACTTTCTATAAACTTTTTCATCTGAACTCTGCCTGTAATCTAACTAAATGTTCTTTATTCTCAGATGATGATAGGAACCACTTATTCTTTGAAATCTTCTGAGTAATTTTCTGTTCTTTTATCCTTTTTGACTCATTATAAGATCAACAAATGCAGATTTACACTCCAGAATCCTTCTTTAAATTATAGGCACCATGTACAGTTTCAGTTTAAAGGGCTTCCAAGGGGGGGTGTTTCCAAGGGAAAGGTGTTTGCCAGCAGCCCGGATGCCCAAGTTTGAGCTCTGGAACCCTCAATGTGGAAGAGGAAAACCGACTCTCAGGGGCTGTCCCTGGTGTCCACATGTGACTGTGGCATGGAGGCACCTCCTCCCACAAAATAAAAATGAATAAATGGATATTTTTAAAAACTAAAAATATCAGTTTTAAGAATGCACTTCTCTTTTTATGAAAAACAGATTTTGGGTCTGGGCATTTGGGCAGTGGGAAACATTTTCCTAATTAGTTAAAGGCCAGGGACTTAACCAGAGTACTACCAGAACACAGAGGCTGTGGGGGAGACAGACAGAGAAGATTAACTTTGTAAATCTGTATCTTTAGTACTGCCAAAATTACAGCATTTTACCATTAAAGAGGATTCAAGAGATTATTTAGTTCCTAGAGAAGAAATCCCTGGTAAACTCTGATAGTGGCAAGTGTGTAATTCACCTAATTAAGCAGTCATCTGAGAAACCGCTACCTCACCAGTCAGTGCTCTCTGCTGCTAGCTCAGATGATGGAAACACGCGCATTGAGACCATTAACAGCAGTTCAGTTCTGTGCTGAAGAAAATTGAACTGGTGCGCTGCACTCTGAGACTTCTTCTGTATCTGAAGAGGCATTTCAAGTGCTTAGGGGCATTTTTATTGTGAACATTTATTGGTATTGTGTGATACTGCATAACCACCTAAAATATATAAGACAGATGCACTTACACGCGCACACACAGACACAGACACACACACACACATACACACACACGCACATACATACACACATGCACGCACACACACATACACACACACACCGCCAACATTGTGTGAGTTGAGAAGCTCTGTCTAGACCTTAGTCATCTCCACAGGAGCTGATTTTCTCAAGCTACTCTCAGGTTAGTTGTGCAAATGTTAAAACCATGATGAAAACTGGTACTTTAGAGTCTTAAGGGCCAGTTACACTTCAGCAACATCATTATATCCTTAAAATTACCAGCACGAAGGATAAAAGCTTACCATTCCGAATGAACTCACTGATACCATTTAACATAAAAATGACTACCATCAATGGGTAATATGGACCAAGTGCTGTGAGCGGCTTGTTCGCTCCCCTAAGGACTCCGGCCATGTCCTGCACTTGGTTAAACAGGGGGCAGTGAGGCATAAAGAGTGGTGCTGACTTTCTCATGAAAGTGTTTTTCCTCTGACATTTTTGTTGCAGCTAAATGTAAAACCAGGCAATCTGATCATTCCTCACACTTAATCTGACCTTAATTTTGTCATTTTTGTCCTTACAAACAATTATAGTAGTAGACCACAGCTTATATATGAAGTCATTTATATTAAACATAATTTGAATACCAGAGTACTGCAGGATATTTGATCACACTGTGAACCCCAAGATTGTGTTTCTCAGAAAAGCCTGTTTCTAGCTGTGATGTGGCTCAGCCCTAGCACACCCCTTTAATCCAAGAGCTTTCTGCTTGAACAAGATTAAATAAAGTCAGCCATAGGTCAAGAGGCAGAGCAAGCAACCAGTTGACAGTGACTGAACATAGGAAAAAACCATAGAGAGTAAGAGGAAGTTGGGAGGATGGATAGAGATGCACAGGAAGTAGAAGTGAGGGAAATTCCATTTGAGGATTTTGTTGTTGTTGTTATTGTTGTTGTTTTGGGTTTTGTTTTTTCTTGAGGCAGCATGGGGAAAGATCTTCTTCGGGGACATCAGCTAAGGAGAAAGGTCAGCTGGGTGCTTTCTCTGCCTCTCTGGGCCAGCAGGCTGTCAGTGCACATCTGGCTCAGAAAAGAGTCAGTATTGGGAAAGTTGAGCAATTGAAACTTTGTTAAAAATAACACACCAGAGGGCATTTCATTTGTTGCTCTGTAAAGTAACAATGTTTATGCCACAGCAGGTGTTTGTATGCCAACTAACATGCTTAGAGTTTCTGAGACGGAGAAGATGCTGGACTTCTCCTAGACGGTTTAGAATTCCTTCTGACTTAAATTCACCTTTCTAGTGACTAAGGACAACATAACATATGCAGCCTTCAAAGCTGCACTCTCCTGAGAGTGGCTGAGCCAACGGTCCCTGTGAGAATGCCTGGAGAATGCCTGCTGGGGTAGCAGTGCCGTGAGAGACAGAGTTACATTTAGCCTTCAGTAACTCCATCTGGGACCATAAGAAATGACAGGATTTGCAGCTCCTAAATTCCCTGGGAAGTGTCATGGGGCAGTGGTCTGGGAGCTGTTTTCTGTCCTCCCTGAAGAGAAGAAAATGCTGATTACATTAACTCACTGAACTACACTGGTCTATCTCTTTAAAATCAGCCTTTCCTTATAGCTAAACCAAAGGCTTTAACAGGATCCATCAAATATCTGTGACTGTTTATTTTCATGGCTATTTTTCCACAGGTGGAGAATTAGTTTTGGCTACTTCCTTTGAGGTTTATTTCTCCCTTATCCCATAAAATGGCTCGAGAAGAATCTGGAGTGGAAACTGAGAACAAATGTGTGGGCTTTCCAAGAGAAGAGAGAAAATGGAGAAGGAAAGAGACAGAGGGGTTGAGGGGGAAGACAGAGAGAGAAGGGTTGAAGGGAGATGAAGACAGGGGTGGGGAAGGCGGGGGGTGGGGGGGAGAGACTGACTGTGCAGTCTTGAGAACAGGACCAGAGGTCTAATGGTCTGGCACATCTATGTTATGGAAGTGTACAAAATAGAGCTGAGGTGAAAATTAGAAACTTAGGGAGAGATACTGCAATGATTTCATCACAAACCTTACAAAGCAACCTCTTTTTAAGGAATCGCTAATACAACAACTGGAAGCATCCATCAATATCCTCATGGTGTGATGACTGCACCAACCATAAAATTATTCTCATTGCTACATCATAGCTGTGATTCTGGTACTGTTATGGATTGGGATGTAAACACCTGGTATGCAGGGCACCTGACATCCAACCCCCTGTGGGGACTGTGACCCACAGGCTGAGAACCACTCATCTGGAGCAGCTGAGAGCAGCTGAGAACATAGTGTGACGAGAGCCTGCACCGCAACAGAGACCAGGGTGGAAAGAGAACTCCGCGGTGACAAAGGAGAATAATCTTCTCACCGTCTTTGTAAACTGCAGCTTAAGTGAACAAGAGCGATAAATATTAAATATTAAAATAATTTGCATACATTATTCTTATATTTTACTAAAAAAAACCTTAGGAGCTAGGGCAGTATTATACTAGAGGACTTTATTACATGTGTAAGATGACTGCCCTCAGTGACTGATACCCGGAGCAAACCTGCAGTGAACTGCCAATGCCCGTGAGGACTTTATTCTCACCAGGCACAATGTCAACACGATGAACCAATTTAAAAGCAGTAATGTCAAATGAATTGAAAGAATTTGAGGTTTGTCAATTTATCCATCTGCTAAGAGTTGATGACTGAAGACAATCATGCGGGTGATGGTGCAAACAGTACACTGATTGCAAAAATTGCACACCGCACTAGATTGTAAGGCAGGGTGACTGGGCAGAGAAAAATCTAATCTGATATATGAATGCTCCAAAACCCCAGAATTTACAGTGTTGACCCGCTCCAGCAAGTAGTGACCTCACACAGTGGACAAAATACGGGTACACTAAAAACTACACTACCTTCAGCCTGTGAACATAGGTATATTAAAGCATGAACATTGTATTTAGATGTGTGTTGGTGAACCAAGCTACCTCATCACATATGAAAACATTACAGAAGTGGGAGTAAGGGTGGAATCTAAGCATTTTCAATGGAGGGTAATTACCATGTACACTTAGGATACACTATCAGTAATATAATTTCAAATATAAGTATAGAAAACATGACTGAAACTGGTATAAGAGCATCAGTCTTAGATTTACTCTGCAGGATGGGCCTCCCTGCACAGCCAGCAGGAGGCAGGAAGACTGGACCCATCAGGTCCTCCCTCACTGAGGCCAACAGGAGCTCCTGGGCATCGTCCTTCATCGAGGATATACAGCAGTTAGGCTCCTTGGGAAGGTCCACAAAGCCTTGACCTACCCCAGCTTATATAAGTGCTTAACAGTCATGGGGAGACTTTTCTTCACTAGTTTATGTGCTCCTGTAAGTAACCCCAAATAAACTCATTGATTCACCAAGGTAGAATTGGGGGCAATCATGACTTGGACGGTCACTGCCACCCTACTGGAGCCAAGAGGACATCTGTTAATGTCCCCTCCCCCAAATTAATGTAACAGCCCTAAAGAGAGGACTTAAGTAACTGTATTACACAAAGCAGGGGCACAATATGTTAAGACCAGTGTCTGACCAAGTTTGCTCTCTGTTGAGGAACACCAAGGCCAAAAGCAGCTTGGGGGAGACAGGGTTTAACTGGCTTTTGGGCTACGGTGCAGCATCAAGTGGTGCCAAGGCAGGAACCATGAGGTGGGAACTGAAGCGGGGACCGTGGAAGAACACAACCTCCAGGCTAGCTTAGCTAGCTGCCTCATACAGCCCAGGCCTGCCTGCCAGGGATGCCAAGGCACCAATGACCAGGACCCTCCTACATCAATTAGCAATTAGGACGATGCCTCAAAGAGGTGCCACAAGCCAATCAGAAGAAGGAGATTTCTCAGTGGAGATTTCCTCTTCCCTAGGTCTCTATCAAGTTTCAGAAACTAATCAGGACAGTGTTCTCATGCGAAAAGGAAAGAAAGCAGAGGCCACACACCATCCTTGCCTTACGCAGCACCAGAGAAAAGCCACAGCGCATCCATTTGCTTTCTTGCTGAAGGTTTTCATCAGAAACGAAAGTGCTGCCACCTGATCTGCTCAGCTTTCAGACCCTCAAGACACCCAGACTACTGTGATTTACTATGGCACATGATGCCCAAATGTTCTGACCTAGGAGATGGACAGGCAGGCAGACAGACAGACAGACAGAGAGACAGACAGACAGACAGATAGATGATAGGAATGTCTGGAATATACATTTTGCTGTAAATCAGCTCAGGGCTTTTTACCACGCCCACTTCTCATCAATCATTAAAGATCTACTAAATGGTTTAGTCCACCGTGGGGCTGATGAGGGCCCCATCTCACTCAGTCAAATGGCTACCATATAGCCACGGTGACAGTTACATGAAGACCCGGCGAGAACCCATAAAACCGAGTAAATATATCACTTATTTAAAATTCATGAAGAAATACAGCAAAATTAATCTCCCAGAAGAGAAGAGATTCGAACATCTGTAGAGCGATTTGGAGAAGTGAGGACTCAGACAAGCCTTGCCGCGGGAGTCGGGGAAGGGTAATGCGGACGGACAGTCTTCCTGATGCACTTATGATATCTAATAAGTCAAACTGGTGACAAGTGACAAAGATCAATGCGCACAGTGTTTTTTTCTATGCTGAGTCAATTTAGAATTACATCACTGGAAACCAGGCTGTAGGATAAAAAGCTTTTGCTAAGGAATTCCTGTGGTGTGTTAAAACAAACACACCCTCCTTTTCTGTAAACCAACACTCTGCAACATAAGAGCAGAAATCAAGCACGTTAATCTATGACATCATCAGACAACATGCCCGTGGAACATCCGTCCTCATAAAGAACTGGGTGAACCATTTGTGCCTCATCAAATCATGCTGATCTAATGGTTTAACATCAAAGCCTAGTTTGCCCATTTCTGAGCTTTCTGCAAATGAAATCCTAAGTGCATTCTCTGTTTTCAGCCTCCTTCAGAGAGCTCTCTTGTTGTTGCTTTGTGTATCAATCACTTTGTTCTTTCTCATGTTTCCACATTATTACATAATATGGTCATATTTTTTCCACTCTACTGTTTTTAAGCAGTTGAGGCTACATAAGACACAGTTCATTTAATGCCTGTGATCTGCCTTTTGTGTGAG
Source organism: Acomys minous (assembly GCF_964271855.1). Taxonomy (NCBI): domain Eukaryota; kingdom Metazoa; phylum Chordata; class Mammalia; order Rodentia; family Muridae; genus Acomys; species Acomys minous. The sequence goes on from NC_140484.1 coordinate 3,338,507, forward strand.
GTAATTCAGACAGCATCTCTAGTGACAGCATCAGAAGGCACTGTCTGTTGCTATGGTGCTGTCTCAGCTCCTGCCACGCCTGAGGTGTGTCTGACATCATGCTCCGGGCAGCACACAGGATCATTTGCAGTTCTGTCCTACTCATTCATGGTCACCATGTTTTGACTCGAAGTCCTTGATACAATTTTGGCTGAGTCCACTTCTCTTATTTACTGCATCTGATCCTTTATAAAGTACACATCCAGTCTCCTGGTATTTATCAGTGGAGTCTGTCCAGATTGAGTCCTGAGCTATGTACTCCACCCATAAGTGGAACAGTTACACGCCATCGGTGACTTTACGTTCATGACAACACAGTCTTCTGATTAAAAAAAAAGGGGGGGGGGTATAACTTTATTATAACACTTCCCTGAATTGGTAGATTTTTCACTGGTTTTCTTGCTTCTTAGAGTTTATCTGTATGTTTAGATGAGACTTTTGTTAGATGTCACTTTTTGTCATCCATAGAAAACTGACTTTGCTCCTGATAAAGCCACCAACAGTGGCCGTCCTGGACATGAGGGTAAGAGTTAGGAATGGCCACTGCAATCAGGCCACCTCCAAGGCCCTCCCAGCTCCCCCTCAGGCATCGCTCCTTGGCTACATCAATTTCATGGGGCTGTTTACCGCCCAGTAGATAATATTAATACTTCAATTATGTTTTGTTCCAGCTACCCGTGTGCGGTGTGTACCTGAAGGCTTTGTGATTCACAGCAGGACTCTCCCAATTCAGTCTGCACCAGAGCAGAATTCGTACCCCCATCTGCATCACATGTGGAGGTCAGGGGGTAATTTGAAGGAGCTGCATTTCTCCTTCTTTCAAGATGACCCTGAGAGCAGAACCCAGGCAACAGGGCCCGGTGGCCTGCACCTTCCCTTGCTGAGGCAACAGGGCCTGGTGGCCTGCACCTTCCCTTGCTGAGGCAACAGGGCCCGGTGGCCTGCACCTTCCCTTGCTGAGGCCACAGGGCCCGGTGGCCTGCACCTTTCCTTGCTGAGGCTCCTCCCTGGCCCCCAGCAACCACAAACAACCAACACCAACACCAGGGATACATTCAGGCAGGGAAAAGAGCACCACAGCTGGCTATGCAAGAGCAAGTGGTCAGCTCTGAAAACATGCTGAAGGGTGGCATTACAGAGTCTGAGCAGGTTATATTTAGTTATACATACACAATTATGCATGCAACAACAATTAATGAAAAAGAAGCTATGAATTTAAAAATATGAAAAGTACATGGGAGAATTTGTACTGAGAAATGGGATGGATAGTTATGTAATTACATTATTATTTCAAAAAGTAAAAAATAAAAGAAGTCATAAAATAAATCTTTTCTAAAATAATAATAATAATAATTATTATTGTTGTTGCTGTTGTTATTATTATTATTATTATTATTATTATTATTATTATTATTATTTATTCACATTACATCCAATTATAATTTCCTATCTCCTATCTTTCTGATCCCACCCTCCCTCCCTTTTCCATTCTATTCACCACCGCTAGGCCTCTGACAAGTGGGGTCCTCCTCCTCCCCCACCATCTGACCACAGCCTATCAGGTCTCACTTGGATAGCCTACATCCCCTTCCTCTGTGCTCACACAGATCTTCTCTCCTAAGGGGCAGTGATCAAATAAAGGGCACCGGAGTTCTTGTCAGAGGCAGTGCCCCACTCCCCCTCCTGTGGACAATGAGCTGTCCACTGGCTACACATGAACAGGTGTCTAGGTCTTCTGCTTGCAATGTCCTTCGTTGGTACATCAGTTTGGGCAGAGCCCCTAGGACCAGACCCGCCAGGCTCGATAGTCTCCTTGTGGAGCTCCTGGCAACTCTCACCCACCCATCGTTCCATCCCCTAGCTCTGCTATACAATTCACAGCTCTTCACCCAGAGTCTGGCTGCATGTCCCAGTATCTGTCCCAATCCCACGCTGGGTGGAGTCTCTCATAGGACAACAATGTTGGGCTAATAAGTGAGTATACGCCATGCGTGTCTTTCTGAGTCTGGGTTACCTCACTCAGGATGATCATTTCTAGTTCCATCCATTTGCCTGCAAATTTCAAGATTTCCTTGTTCTTGATAGCTGAATAGTATTCCATTGTGCAAATGTCCCAGAGTTTCTTTGTCCATTCTTCAGTTGAGGGACATTTAGTTACTTCCAGATTCTGGCTATTAAGAATAAGTCTGCTATGAACATAGTTGAGCAAATGTCCGTGTTGTATGGGGGAGCATCTTTCGAGTATGTGGTCAGGAGTAGAACAGCTGGGTCTGAGGTAGCACTCTGCCTAATTTTCTGAGAAAGTGCCAGAGAGATTTCCAAAGTGGTTGTACTAGTTTCTACTCCCACCAGCAATGGAGGAGTGCTCCTCTTTCTCCACATCCTCTTGAGTTTTTGATCTTAGCCATTCTGACAGCTGTAAGATGATGGAATCTGGGTCATCTCGATCTGCATTTCCCTGATGACTAGGATGTCAAGCACTTCTTTAAGTGTTTCTCAGCCATTCAATATTCCTCTGTTGAAAATTCTGTTTAGCTCTGTATCCCAATTTTTAAATTGGGTTATTTGGTTTGGTGGTGTTTAATTTCTTAAGTTTGATATATATTAGCCCTTTGTCAGATATAAGGTTGGTGCAGACCTTTTCCTAGCCGGTAGGCTGTCACTTTGTTGGCAGTGTCCTTTGCCTTACAGACACTTCTCAGTTTCATGAGGTCCCACTTATCAGTTGTTGATCTTAGAGCCTGAGCTGTTAGTGTTCTGATCAGAAGTTGTCTCCTGTGCCAGTGAGTTCAAGGCTCTTTCCCGCTTTTTCTTTTAATAGATTTAGTGGGTCCGGTTTTGTGTTAAGATCTTTAGTTTACGACTTTAATTTTGTGCAGGGTTATAAAAATGGATCTATTTGCATTTTTGATATGTAGACACCCAGTTAGACCAGCATCATTTGTTGAAGATGCTATCTTTTTTCCATTGTATGGATTTGGCTTCTTTGTCAAAAATCAAGTCTCCTTAGGTGTGTGGGTTTATTTCTGGGTCTTCGATTCAATTCCACTGATCAACCAGCCTGTTTCTATGGCAGTACCGTGCTGTTTTTATTACTGTTGCTGTACAGTACAGTTTGAGATCTGGGAGGCAGATTCCTCTGGAAGATCTTTTACTGTACAGGACTGTTTTAGCTACTCTGAGTTTTTTTTCCATATGAAGTTGAGAATTGATCTTTCAAGGTTTGTAAAGAATTGTTTAGGAATTTTGATGGGCATTGCATTGAATTTGTAGATTGCTTTTGGTAAGATGTACTTTAATTACTATATTGATCCTACAAATCCATGAACATGGGAGATCTTTTCATCTTATGATATATTTTCCAATTGCTTTCTCCAGACACTTGAAGTTTTTTTTTCCATATAAGTCTTTCACTTGCTTGGTAAGAGTTACACCAAGTCACATTGTTTTTTATGGCTATTGTAAAGGGCATTGTTTCCCTAATTTCTTTCTTAGCCTGTTTGTAATTTATATAAAGGAGGGCTATCGATTTTTTAAATTGATTTTGTCTCCAGCCTCTTTGCTGATGGTAGAAGTTTTGGGGTCACTCATGTCACCACTATGTCATCTGCAAATAGTGATAATTCAACTTCCCTTCCAATTTGTAGCCCTTTGATCTCCTCTAGTTTTCTTATTGCTCCACCTAGGACTTCAAGTACTATATTGAAGAGATACAGGGAGTGGACAGTCTCATCTCAATGGAACTGATTTAAGTTTCTCTCCTTTTAGTTTGATGTTGGCTGTAGGCTTGCTGCATATTGCCTTTATTATGTTTAGGTATGTGCCTTGTATCACCAATTTCTCCAAGATTGTTAATATGAAAGGGTGTTGGATTTTTGTTAAATTCTTTTTCAGCATCTAAGGAGATGATTACGTGGTTTTTTTTCCCATTCAGTTTGTTTATATGATGGATTACATTGATGGATTTCTGTATATTGAACCACACCTGCATGCCTGGGATGAAACATACTTGGTTGTGGTAAATGCTATTTTGATGTGTTCTTGGATTTAGTTTTCGAGTATTTTATTGAGTATTTTTGCATCAATGTTCATAAGAGAAACTGGTCAGAAATCCTCTTTCTTTATTGGGTCTTTGTGAGGTTTAGGTATCCAGGTGATTGTGGCCTCATAGGATGAGTTTGTTAATGCTCCTTCTGTTTCTCTTTTGTGGAATACTTTGGAGAGAATCGGTATTAGCTCTTCTTTGAAGGTCTGGTAGAATTATGCACTGAATCCATACAGTCCTGGGCCTTTTTTGGTTGGGAGATTTTGATGACTGCTTCTATTTCCTTAGAAAATATAGGACTATTTCATTTGTTTACCTATTCTTGACTCAATTTTGGTAATTAGTATTTATCAAGAAAATTGTCGATTTCGATTTGCAAATTTTGTGGCATATAGGCTTTTAAGACATCTTCTTTTTTAAATTAAATTAATTTTACCATGACCAGCACATGACAGTGGTTACCACTGACTATGACAGTACACAGTCATATGCTGGTGATGGGAACCACTGTTGTGTGCTGGTCATGGTAACCACTGTCACGTGGTTTTTAAATTAAATTAATTTTTAAAAGGGGCAACAGAGTGTCCCCACCGACTCTGACCTTTAATGAAAACTGGGGAATGCTCCCAAACTGGGAAATGGTAGCTACTGTCATGTGTTGGACAATGGCAACCACCATTATGTGCTGGTGATGGTAACCACTGTCGTGTGCTGGTGATGGTAAGCACTGTCATGTGCTGGTCATGGGAACCACTGTCAGGTGCTGGTCATGGTAACTACTGTCATGTGTTGGTCATGGGAACCATTGTCATGTGCTGGTCATGGGAACCACTGTCATGTGCTGGTCATGGGAACCACTGTCATGTGGTTTTTAAATTAAATTAATTTTTAAAAGAGGCAACAGAGTGTCCCCACCAACTCTGACTTTAATGAAAACTGGGGAATGCTCCCAAACTGGGAAATGGTAGCTACTGTCATGTGTTGGACAATGGTAACCACCGTTATGTGCTGGTGATGGTAACCACTGTCATGTGCTGGTGATGGTAAGCACTGTCATGTGCTGGTCATGGGAACCACTGTCATGTGCTGGTCATGGGAACCACTGTCATGTGTTGGACAATGGTAAGCACTGTCATGTGCTGGTCATGGTAACTACTGTCATATTCTGGCCATGGTAACCACAGTCATGTGCTGGTCATGGGAACCTCTGTCATGTGCTGGTCATGGGAACCACTGTCATGTGCTGGTCATGGTAACCACTGTCATGTGCTGGTCATGGGAACCACAGTCATGTGCTGGTCATGGTAACAACTGTCATGTACTGGTCATGGGAACCACTGTCATGTGTTGGACAATGGTAAGCACTGTCATGTGCTGGTCATTGGAACCACTGTCATGTGTGAGGAAACGGGGCCATGATAGAGATGTGAACAACTGGTGCCCTCTTGCTTGCAGGTCAGTAAGACACTGCCGCTCTGAAATGACCAAGTATTGTTAAGAGGAATTGACACGTACCTCTCACCCATAATTCCACATCTAAAATCTAAATAAAATGGAATCCATATAAAACACAAAGAAAATATAAAATTATAGCCTCTATCTCCCAATGTGTGAATAAATTGTGAAATGTCCGAATACAAAACACTAGCTGAACAGTGCAAATAACGGGCTACTGATACAAACACAAACAACTTGGACAAGTCTCAAATGAAATACACTAGGGAAAGAAGCCACTAAAATAGCTGCTGAGTGAAGCAAGGAGCAAAGCGCAGGTCAGCCATTCTGGAAAGAGGAAAGAATGTGACAGAGCACCAGTTCCACAATGGCGTCCTCTAGGGTTTGAGAACAAACTTGGAACTTACAAGAGATCATATGACTTCATCAGAAAATGAATCTTACTGCACAAAACTTAAAATGCTACACTCAGATGAAAGCAAATAAGGAAACAAGCAATGCAGAAGAAAAGCAGCAAAGCATCCCCCTTCGTACACCACCTAGTACCACACACAGATGAACTGACGTCGGGGCGGGTAACGTGAAGTGACACCAACAACTGGAGCAGGCGGCAGAGGAACTTGAAGCCACCATCTCAAGCATAAACAGAAAAGGAAGTTTTAAAGAATCAGGTCTTGTCACTTAATTCATGCCTTAGAAATGTTAGCTGGGCCCTTTTGGATTCAATGTGATAATGGAAGGCAGACTTAGCCTTGTGGGGGCTAGAGAAGGGGACTCAGCTGGTTCAGAAGCAATGGAGGGAGACATGCAGTGAGACACAGTGAGGCTTGCAGTGAGGCATGGAGTGAGACACGCAGTGAGGCGCACAGTGAACACGCAGTGAGACACAGTGAGGCTTGCAGTGAGGCATGGAGTGAGACATGCAGTGAGGTGCATAGTGAGGTACCCAATGAGGCATTGAGTGAGGCATGGAGTGAGACACACAGTAAGGCACGCAGTGAGGCGTACACTGAGGCACGCACTGAGGCACACAGTGAGGCACACAGTGAACACGCAGTGAGACACAGTGAGGCTTGCAGTGAGGCACGCAGTGAACACGCAGTGAGGCGCACACTGAGGAACGCAGTGAGGCACGCAGTGAAGTGCAGAGTGAGGGATGCACTCAGGTAGGTCCTGACAGCTAGAGACCTGGAGAGCGTTGGGAGGGAGGCTCCCTGACAGGCAGGCTGCCTTGTGGGTAGTAGGTGACATTTGGGGAAAGTGTGATGTTACCCACAAGACTCCTGTTTTTACCATTAGTGTTCTTACTCAGCACTGTGGATTACATGTGGAATTTGGTTTAAATCACCATAAACAGCCCCGTCTCCAGTTTGTTCCCATCACATTAACTACACCAATTTACAAGAGCCACCAGGGAAGAAATATCTATTTTCTTCCATAAGGAAGCCAGGGAGAAAATTCCAGAGTCGATTTCTAACACAATAAGCATTTGCTTATGGATTCTACCTCGGGAGGCCCAGAGCCCCAGGTCTCATTTACGTTAACAGATCTTTCATCTGAGCTCACCGCTGAGACAGGGGCACCTGTGGACTCTGTGCATCCTTCACGCTGTTCCGTGTCCTTTGCTGTTTTGTTTCGGGGGTTTTGTTTGGTTGTTTGGTTGTTTGGCTTTGAATCATGTCAAAAACTTCCGGATGATGCCACGGATTGTGCTTCCTAACTACTTAGATTTATTTCTCATCCACTGCAAATGCACATTGCTGCGCTTTATCTATTTATAAAAATCCTTGCACTAAGCAGGGTCATGTGCCTCTTTCCTCAGAGCTTGGTAGCTGCGTTCCTCCGGTCTACGTGCTCTGCTCCACAGCAGCTCTCTGCATTTGGTTTTCTAATGTTTGAGGGTTTTATATATTGCTTTTGAAACCTTTAGATTCTTCTACTTAAAAGTTTAATCTCTGTCTCTCTCGAGACTTGGCTATAAGTTAAACAGAAAAGACAATGACTCGTGGTGGTGAGGCCACAGACTAAACGCACGTCTTAGGAGATTTCCCATCCTTGCTGGTAAGATAGCAAGGTAGGACAGCTCCTTCAGAAAGCATCTGGAATGATAAGCAACTCTGGCTATACACTGGAGTTTGTAAAATTATAAACAGGTGTTTATAGCGACATTATTCAAAAGAGCCATAATGGGGAGACTGAGGTGCCTATAAAACAATCCATGGAGAAAAATATAGTAAGATTAAATATTACAGAGCTGGCAGCTTGGTGACCCTATGGACACAAGTTCCTGCTTTCCCCTCACACTCTGAGAAACCAGAGGGAATGTCACGGACTAAACTCAGAAGCCTGGACTACTGACCACCTCCAGACGGTGGAAGATACCCGAGTGCTGCACAGTGCTCAGAGGCAGAGATCTGGGCTGAGCCACCATCACAGAGGGTATGAATGGCTTCAACTGGAAGCCTGGAAGAGCAACCAGGACATCACTCCAGGGACTTGAGGACAGCTCACCACCTCGAGATCAGCAAACACATATAACAACAGATCTCAAGCACATCAGCCATGGCCACTTCAACAGAGCAGAAATGCTGCTAGTACAGCCCAGCATGCCTGCCTGCCTGCCCTCCAGGGTGCCTGCCTACCTGCCCTCCAGGGTGCCTGCCTGCCTGCCCTCCAGGGTGCCTGCCTGCCTGCCCTCCAGGGTGCCTGCCTGCCTGCCCTCTGTCCTTCTCTGCAGAGACCAAGCACAGCCCTGCTCCCGCCCTCCCAGTTTTCCGTTATGGGGCTTCCCCAACACTATTTTGCTTGTCAGATTCTACACTGGCATCTGCTTCTCAGAGGATTTGCAATTTGAGTACACGGGGTGATGGGGCCATGGTGCTGGCCAGCTCACTTCCCGCCTAAAGCAGAACATACCCAGTGAATGAGATGGCAACACCCACACGCAGGGCGGGGCCATCCCACAACAAAGTACAACTACCTGGGAGTGGGGCGAGGAGGGGGGGATGGGAAACAGGAATTTCTGTCTGTAGGGTCACCAAGCTGCCTCCTGTTATGCCTTGAGACGACCCAGTCTAGACAGTTCTTCATTGGCATTGCCTTCTAGGGCCCTCCACATTGAGTCCATTTGACAATCAGAACTAGGAAACATCACACATAGGAAACAGTCATACGCATGGTTGACCAGATGTCCAACTTAGGGTCACTAGTGCTGTGGTGAAACAGCGTGGCCAAAAGCAACTTGTGGAGCAAAGGGCTTATTTCATTTCAAGTTCGCAGTCACGCTCCATCACCAAAGGCACTAAGGGCAGGAACTCCAGCAGAGCAGGAACGTGGGGCAGGAGAGATGCTGCTCACTGGCTTGATCTCCATGGCTTGCTCAGCCTGCTTCCTTATAGAACCCAAGAGCACCAGCCAAGGCACGGCATCACCCACAATGGCCTGGGCCCTCCCCCATCAATTGTTAACTGAGAAAATGTCCTATTGCAGGCGCTTATGGAGGTGTGTTCTCAACCAATGTCCCCTCCTTTTGGATGACTCTAGCCTGCCTCAAGTGGTATAAAACTAGCCAGCACACAAGAGAAATAAACGAATTTGAATAATATCAAGTATGAACTCAGAAGTGATACCAATACCTCTGTGTGGCTTCCTGTTGGTGTTGGGTACTGACAGGCTGTAAGAGGTAGAAGGCCAACTGTGTCTATGAAGTCACCAAGTGGTGACTTCCTAGTCTTTAAGAGTGCTTCAATTAAAACTTATATAGTTGAGAAAGTCCTAAATTACATCCCAGCCTACAGGGTAAAATAAATCAAATAGGAAAAAAGATGACAGCTTCCAAGAACACTGCCACCCAGTGCAGATAGGAACTACACCCAGTGCACCCGGTGCAGACAGGAGCTACACCCAGTGGACAATGAGAATTAGCGGCAGCATTAAAATGTCACTGTCATATTTCCAGTTAACTTGTTTCCTTAAACAATCAAGACCTTTCAGGTTGAGAAACATTTGCTATTCCATTTTAGACAACAGAGAAAAAATATTGTTTAAAAAAATCCCTAAACAATTCCTATCATTTCTATAAGCATTTACTGAGATGTTTTATCAAATATCCCAAAAGCACTAACAAAAACCCTTAGGTTCTACAAGTGTGAAAAGACTGAGATTTGGAGGAGCGAGGTGACCTACTTAAGATGGTACAAAGGGCTAAGATTGGAGCCAAGCTGTGTCTATAAATGGTTCCCCTAACACTGGCCCAATTGTGTTTGCCATCAGAAGTCTCCAAATTAAGGAGGTGAAAAATCATGACACAGTGTTTGAGAGGCGGCCCCAGAATGACGACTGAGCGGAAGCTGGCCCACTCACCCACACACTCACTCACTCACTCACTCACCCACTCACCCACTCACTCACCCACTCACTCACCCACTCACTCACCCACTCACTCACTCACTCACTCACCCACTCACCCACTCACTCACCCACTCACTCACCCACTCACCCACCCACCCACTCACCCACCCACTCACTCACCCACTCACTCACTCACTCACCCACTCACTCACTCACTCACCCACTCACTCACCCACTCACTCACTCACCCACTCACTCACTCACCCACTCACTCACCCACTCACCCACCCACCCACTCACTCACTCACTCACCCACTCACTCACCCACTCACTCACTCACTCACTCACTCACCCACTCACTCACCCACTCACTCACCCACTCACTCACCCACTCACTCACCCACTGACTCACCCACTCACTCACTCACCCACTCACTCACTCACCCACTCACTCACCCACTCACCCACCCACCCACTCACTCACTCACTCACCCACTCACTCACCCACTCACCCACCCACTCACCCACTCACTCACCCACTCACTCACCCACTCACTCACTCACTCACTCACCCACTCACTCACTCACCCACTCACTCACTCACTCACTCACTCACCCACTCACTCACTCACTCACTCACCCACTCACTCACTCACTCACTCACCCACTCACTCACCCACTCACTCACCCACTCACTCACTCACTCACTCACTCACCCACTCACTCACTCACTCACTCACCCACTCACTCACCCACTCACTCACCCACTCACTCACTCACCCACTCACTCACCCACTCACTCACTCACCCACTCACTCACTCACCCACTCACTCACTCACTCACCCACTCACTCACCCACTCACTCACCCACTCACTCACCCACTCACTCACTCACTCACCCACTCACTCACCCACTCACTCACCCACTCACTCACTCACTCACTCACCCACTCACTCACTCACTCACCCACTCACTCACTCACTCACTCACTCACCCACTCACCCACTCACTCACCCACTCACCCACCCACCCACTCACCCACTCACCCACTCACTCACTCACCCACCCACTTACTCACTCACCCACTCACCCACTCACCCACTCACCCACCCACTCACTCACTCACTCACTCACCCACTCACTCACTCACTCACTCACTCTCTCACTCACCCACTCTCTCACTCACTCACTCACTTACTCACTCACCCACTCACTCACTCACCCACTCACTCACCCACTCACTCACCCACTCACTCACCCACTTACTCACTCACCCACTCACTCACCCACTCACTCACCCACTCACTCACCCACTCACTCACCCACTCACTCACTCACCCACTCACTCACCCACTCACTCACCCACTCACTCACCCACTCACCCACTCACTCACCCACCCACTCACTCACTCACTCACCCACTCACTCACCCACTCACTCACCCACTCACTCACTCACTCACCCACTCACTCACCCACTCACTCACCCACTCACTCACTCACTCACTCACTCACCCACTCACTCACCCACTCACTCACTCACTCACTCACTCACCCACTCACTCACCCACTCACTCACTCACTCACTCACCCACTCACTCACCCACTCACTCACCCACTCACTCACCCACTCACTCACTCACCCACTCACCCACTCACTCACCCACTCACTCACCCACTCACTCACTCACTCACTCACTCACCCACTCACTCACCCACTCACTCACCCACTCACTCACCCACTCACTCACCCACTCACTCACTCACCCACTCACTCACTCACTCACTCACCCACCCACTCACCCACCCACTCACTCACCCACTCACTCACTCACCCACTCACTCACCCACTCACTCACTCACCCACTCACTCACTCACTCACTCACCCACTCACTCACTCACCCACTCACTCACCCACTCACTCACTCACTCACTCACTCACTCACCCACTCACTCACTCACTCACTCACCCACTCACTCACCCACTCACCCACTCACTCACTCACTCACTCACTCACCCACTCACTCACCCACTCACTCACCCACTCACTCACTCACTCACTCACCCACTCACTCACCCACTCACTCACTCACTCACTCACCCACTCACTCACTCACTCACCCACTCACTCACCCACTCACTCACCCACTCACTCACCCACTCACTCACTCACCCACTCACTCACTCACCCACTCACTCACTCACTCACTCACTCACCCACTCACTCACCCACTCACTCACCCACTCACTCACCCACTCACTCACTCACTCACCCACTCACTCACCCACTCACTCACCCACTCACTCACCCACTCACTCACCCACTCACTCACTCACTCACCCACTCACTCACTCACCCACTCACTCACCCACTCACTCACCCACTCACCCACCCACCCACTCACCCACTCACCCACTCACTCACTCACTCACTCACCCACCCACTTACTCACTCACCCACTCACCCACTCACCCACTCACCCACCCACTCACCCACTCACTCACTCACTCACTCACCCACTCACTCACTCACTCACTCACTCACTCTCTCACTCACCCACTCTCTCACTCACTCACTCACTTACTCACTCACCCACTCACTCACTCACCCACTCACTCACCCACTCACTCACCCACTCACTCACCCACTTACTCACTCACCCACTTACTCACTCACCCACTCACTCACCCACTCACTCACCCACTCACTCACCCACTCACTCACCCACTTACTCACTCACCCACTTACTCACTCACCCACTCACTCACCCACTTACTCACTCACCCACTCACTCACCCACTTACTCACTCACCCACTCACTCACCCACTCACTCACCCACTCACTCACCCACTTACTCACTCACCCACTCACTCACTCACCCACTCACTCACCCACTCACTCACCCACTCACTCACCCACTCACTCACCCACTTACTCACTCACCCACTCACTCACCCACTCACTCACCCACTCACCCACTCACTCACCCACTCACTCACCCACTCACTCACTCACTCACTCACCCACTCACTCACTCACTCACTCACCCACTCACTCACCCACTCACTCACCCACTCACTCACTCACCCACTCACTCACCCACTCACTCACCCACCCACTCACTCACTCACTCACTCACTCACCCACTCACTCACCCACTCACCCACCCACCCACTCACCCACTCACTCACTCACTCACTCACTCACCCACCCACTCACCCACCCACTCACTCACCCACTCACTCACTCACCCACTCACTCACCCACTCACTCACTCACCCACTCACTCACTCACTCACTCACCCACTCACTCACCCACTCACTCACCCACTCACTCACCCACTCACTCACCCACTCACTCACCCACTCACTCACTCACTCACTCACCCACTCACTCACTCACTCACTCACCCACTCACTCACCCACTCACTCACTCACCCACTCACTCACCCACTCACCCACTCACCCACTCACTCACTCACCCACCCACTCACCCACTCACTCACTCACTCACTCACCCACTCACTCACCCACTTACCCACTTACTCACCCACACACTCACCCACTCACTCACTCACCCACTCACTCACCCACTCACTCACCCACTCACTCACCCACTCACTCACCCACTCACTCACTCACTCACTCACCCACTCACTCACCCACTCACTCACCCACTCACTCACTCACTCACTCACTCACCCACTCACTCACTTACCCACTCACCCACTTACTCACTCACCCACTCACTCACTCACCCACTCACTCACTCACCCACTCACTCACTCACCCACTCACTCACCCACTTACTCACTCACCCACTCACTCACCCACTTACTCATTCACCCACTCACTCACCCACTCACTCATTCACCCACTCACTCACTCACCCACTCACTCACCCACTCACTCACCCACTCACTCACCCACTCACTCACCCACTTACTCACTCACCCACTCACCCACTCACTCACTCACCCACTCACCCACCCACTCACCCACTCACTCACCCACTCACTCACTCACTCACTCACCCACTCACTCACTCACTCACTCACTCACCCACTCACTCCCCCACTCACTCACCCACTCACTCACCCACTCACTCACTCACCCACTCACTCACTCACCCACTCACTCACTCACTCACTCACCCACTCACCCACCCACTCACCCACTCACTCACCCACTCACTCACTCACTCACCCACTCACTCACTCACTCACCCACTCACTCACCCACTCACTCACCCACTTACTCACCCACTCACTCACCCACTCACTCACTCACCCACTCACTCACCCACTCACTCACCCACTCACTCACCCACTCACTCACTCACTCACTCACCCACTCACTCACCCACTCACTCACCCACTCACTCACTCACTCACTCACTCACTCACCCACTCACTCACTTACCCACTCACCCACTCACTCACTCACCCACTCACTCACTCACCCACTCACTCACCCACTTACTCACTCACCCACTCACTCACCCACTCACTCATTCACCCACTCACTCACTCACCCACTTACTCACCCACTCACTCACCCACTCACTCACCCACTCACTCACCCACTCACTCACCCACTTACTCACTCACCCACTCACTCACTCACCCACTCACCCACTCACTCACTCACCCACTCACCCACTCACTCACCCACTCACTCACTCACTCACTCACCCACTCACTCACTCACTCACTCACTCACCCACTCACTCCCCCACTCACTCCCCCACTCACTCACCCACTCACTCACTCACCCACTCACTCACTCACCCACTCACTCACTCACTCACCCACTCACCCACTCACTCACTCACTCACCCACTCACTCACCCACTCACTCACTCACTCACCCACTCACTCACCCACTCACTCACTCACTCACCCACTCACTCACCCACTCACTCACTCACTCACTCACTCACTCACCCACTCACTCACCCACTCACTCACCCACTCACTCACTCACTCACTCACCCACTCACTCACCCACTCACTCACTCACTCACCCACTCACTCACTCACCCACTCACTCACTCACTCACTCACCCACTCACTCACCCACTCACTCACCCACTCACTCACTCACTCACCCACTCACTCACTCACTCACCCACTCACTCACCCACTCACTCACCCACTTACTCACCCACTCACTCACTCACTCACCCACCCACTCACTCACTCACTCACTCACTCACTCACCCACTCACTCACTCACTCACCCACTCACTCACTCACTCACCCACTCACTCACCCACTCACTCACCCACTTACTCACCCACTCACTCACTCACTCACCCACTCACTCACCCACTCACCCACTCACTCACTCACCCACTCACTCACGCACTCACTCACTCACCCACTCACTCACTCACATGCTCACCCAGGACCTGGCCGGAAACAGCAGCAGAAAGGGGACGCCAACTGGAGGACCTCAGTAAACATGAGCTTGTTTAAAGTTTAGTGGTGGCCTTCTAAAAGAATAAATTAACACACTTCAAAATATTCTGTCCATGTGTTGGCTTAACAATAAGATTATTTTAAACTATCTAATTTACATTTCATTACTAGAAGGAATTTCAATGACAAAGAGCCCATGGAACATATTTGATCGCACATAATGATTAGAATATTGTAAGTCACTTTGTCTATGGGGCAGCATAATAAAGAGTCATCTCTACCAAACGGTGCACACGGAACGAGCTTTCTTTTCATTAATAAAAGAGCTACTGAACTTAAATATATGCAGGCAGATTCAGAAGCTCCAAGCTTTAAATATTTAAATAATTTATATGTGCATTCCCTGCAATTCTCACGCATAATTGAACTTTCTAGTATATGGTCAATCCACACTATTTTGCATCAGGTGTTTTTACTTTAATACACGAAATAACGCTCACTTGGGCTGGTGAGATGGCTCAGCAATTAATAGCTGCTCTTCAGCTGGGCCGAGTTCAACCCCCAGCACCCACATGGCAGCTTACAACTGTCTGTAACTCCAGTTCGTGAGGATCCAGCACCCTCACACACACAAGCGTGCAGGCAAAACACCAATGCATATAAAACAAAAATAAATAAGTTATTTTAAAAACCCAATTCTCATTCAATTGTAACTTCTAGTGTTTTGTTTAAAAAAAAACACTGAATGTGTTGTTATCCTTAAAATTTCTTATATTCTAAGGAACAAAAGTATAAAACATAAATATTTCAAAATGCTTCCTCAAGTTTCAGCTTTAAGGGCAATGCTTATAGTATGAATGGATTTCCTACAACTGTGATGGGTAAATATGCTGAAGGTATTGAGATTCAAACAATAGAATTAGCCAGGCACAGGCATGGTGGCGCACACCTTTAATCCCAGCCCTGGGAGGCAGAGACAGGTGGATGTCTGTGAGCTCAAGGCCAGCCTCATCTAAAAAGTAAGCCCAGGACAACCAGGCTACACAGAGAAACCCTGTCTCAAAAACCAAACAAAACCAAAAATTAGAATTACTGTACTCACGGACAAATATGCTTGTTTTTAGAGCAAAATGACTAATATGATACAGATTTTGAAAAGGAAAGATAAAGGAACAGAAGGTGAAAAGTGAAGAAAAGAAATTAATATCGTGAGCAGCAGGTGGAGATGGGCGATCACACATGTTATGTAGGGCCACTATGGGTGACTCAAAGAGAGAATAGAGGAAGACGGAGTTCAGTTCAGGGACAGTTAATGAAGACAGGAAATCCTTTCTCCAGAGAACCTGAGTTTCTAGTTAGTAAATGCACTCAGGAGTGAGCTGGCTAAAAGCTGGGAAAATCAGGCTCTGGGATTCTATTCATCCTGCAGTGTTCCCCTGGCTCACCAGCTCTCCTGTGCTTGGCTCCTTCAGCACCACAGCAAGCCTGCTGCCTAAGCCCAGGGACATCGCTTGCTCGCACATTTTGAAAAGTTTACTATCTGTCTCTTAACAGACAGTATTTGTAGACTCCAGTAAAGAAGATACAGGAAGCTAGGAACCGCGTAAACACCCGAGCAAGATAGCAGTAGGGAACAACTGCCTGGTGTTTGGGAGCAGGGCTGATTCACGCATTCCAAGAAGGAGGAACTATGGGTCCTTGATGGCCGTGTCAGCCCAGACAGAATGGTAGGAGGAGTGACACTCACACTGCACTGCGTTCTGAGGTTGTGTGCAGCAGTGTGGGCTGCTGGCAATCGGGCACCTCTAACGTCACCCCCACAGGACTAAATGACAGCAGGACATTGAGCATTTCCACAGCCAGTCTCAGGAACTCAGCCACGGCAGAACAACCATCACCAGCTGCCAAGATATGAAACACTTCCAACTGTCCCCGTGAACAACACGTGCTCTCCCTGCATATGAGCTGGGTCACCTTATAGGAGGACTTGTCCCTCCCCCTTCCCCACCTCTCCCAGAGACAGAGACCCCCTTAATCACACCTTCCACACGGGACCTGCAGCATGGCGTGACTTTGTGGATCCATCCTGTAGCTCTGCTGCATAAACCCCAACACTTGGTGCTGAAACTCTATAGGCTGTTCTGGCACCATTACCGCTATTGGTGGTTACGCTCCGGAGGTCACGCTGTTGGGACCTTATTTCTGCTCCTGAGGTCATGCTGTTGGGACCTTACTTTACTTCCGCTGCTGGGGCCACGCTGTTGGGACCTTACTTCCGCTGCTGGGGTCACGCCGCTGGGACCCAGGCTACCTGCTCACAGGCCCACTTTCCTGCTGCCGGATCGCTACACTCCTACACACAACAGCAGCCTCGTTGGTGAGCTCCCCTTCCTGGCCAGCATGAATGCTTCCCTAGGCCCAAGGTTGATCGTCTGGCGTCACCCTTGTGCCTTCTGAAGTGAGGAAAACCCAACCACAGCCTGCTACCAACACGGCTGTCTCTCTTCCCTTCTCGAGCACCACTGAAATCCTGGTCTCTGGCCAGTGACTGACGAGTCTCTGGAGCAGTTCACCCACTTCTTCAAGTCAAACCTTGCTCTTGGGACGCCTAGGCAGGTCACTGACTCCTACTGTCCCGTGGGAACAGCCCGTTGGTTCATTCTTCCAGGGGCCTTGCTGGGATGCTTCCTGGAGAATTTCAGATCCCTGCGCTCACGCCCCTGATTTATAAACATCTAAGTTCACAAGCCTCTGCTACAAATCTTGGCCTCACTACTCCTTAAATAGCAAATCCAAATGGCTGCCTAACAGCCTGGCCCATTAAACCCCAGTGTTATTCGGGACCTTTTTAATTACTGCCAGTGATCAGGTAAATGGAAGGAGCTTCCCTTTGTTCAAGCTTTTTATTTCTTCTTCACTCCAAACCCTTCCTCTGTCCTTCCTGTCCCCCACTCAGCTCTTCCTAGCTACAAAGCCTCAAGAATCCTCTGTGACTTTTGACCCTGCTGAAGAACTGCCTACCTTTCCAGCCCCAAGCCACAGCTCCTCAGTCTCGCTCTAAGGAAAAACCCCCTTCTTCTCCCTACTCAGATGAAACCAACCTCAGTTCCTCCTTTGCTGGAGGCCGCTGCACAGGTGGCCTGGCTGGCCTGGTTAGGGTGCATGTTCCATCCTCAATAACTGAACTCTCTCAAATAGAAAAGTGGCTCGGATGCTACACTTCTGCTTCTTCTACTTTCATTAAAGAATTTCAATATATCACTCAATTCTGTAGTCTTATCTTCCATTTTACATGCATGTGTATGATTCTTACCAACAACCTACTACCTGAGGAGCGCAGGTGAGCGTGGGAGCAGGCTAGAATGCAGACAAAGTGAACCAATCCGACGCAGCACACCAGGACCCCGTGGAATTGTAACACCTCGGAGGGCATTCTAACTAGAGATCATTTGCGCCCTGCCTCCTGGCTGGTCTCTGTAAGGCTGCCCTCAAGCCAGTAACTTATGAAAAACTCCAGGAAGTCATTCAGGACAAAAAGGAAACCCCATCTTAATTTTTAGAGCACTTTACAAAGACCCTCTTATAATATACCAATCTAGACCCTGGAAATCCAGAGGGCAGGCAACTCATCATGACCTATTTCTTTTCCCGGGATTTCCCCAACATTAGGGCCAAGCTTAAGGGCTTGGAGAGAGGACCTCTAATGCCACAGGCTGAAGTCTCAGGGAAAAACCCTGCAGGCAAAAATACCAAATGCTGGCCAAGGCCGTCCGACAAGCTTAGGTGACTACCCAGGCTCCCTCACCTCCTACGGCTTGAGGACCACCAGGTCTCTGTTTCAAATGTTGGCAGTAGGGTCACTGGGCCTGGGCCTGCCCTAAGCCCTGCAAGCCACCAGAGCTGTGTCCAAAGGACATTGGGCTATTGGTTGCCCCAGTGTCCCTCGTAGCAAAGGGCCATCACTCCCAGATCACTCTCCAGCCAACCTCCTAGGCCTGGCCATGGGTGGCTGAAGGCGCCCAGGTTCCCGTGGCCTGACCACTGCCCTCCCATGGCCTGACCACTGCCCTCCCATGACCTGACCACTGCCCTCCCGTGGCCTGACCACTGCCCTCCTGTGGCCTGACCACTGCCCTCCCGTGGCCTGACCACTGCCCTCTCGTGGCCTGACCACTGCCCTCTCGTGACCTGACCACTGCCCTCTCATGGCCTGACCACTGCCCTCTCGTGACCTGACCACTGCCCTCTCGTGACCTGACCACTGCCCTCTCTGACAGGGAGCCCTGCATAGTCATCATGGTACCAGAGCGATGTCTCTCCTTTCTTCTGGACACCGGAACCACATACTCAGTCCTGACAGAGTTTGGGGACCCACCTCTCCTTCTTGTTTCCCTATTGTCGGGATAGGGGGACAGCCTTACCAACCTCGCCAAACCCCACCGCTCAATTACACTTTCAGGGATGTTCCCCTCACCCACCTTTGTTTAGTGGTGCCAACCTGTCCTGTCCCCTTATTGGGAAGGGACCTTCTAGTCAAAGTGACAGGCTCTATTTCCTTTGCTCCCCTCTTCGCTGGTCCCCAAGCTACCAGCAGCCTCTGTCTTCATTCTCCTAACAATCCACCCTACCAGTTCCAACACACCGTTTCCTTTGCTGGCCTCGGGTGGACCCCCAAGTCTAGGATCTCCAAAACCTCTCTATCGCTGAGCACCATCCTGCTGTTGCCATCCAGCTACAGGACCCTACCCAGTGTATCACCCAGGCTCAGTACCCTCTCCAGAGTCTCAGGAGACTTAAACCTGTTATCTCTGACCTGATCATTGCCCCACCTTATAAGAAAACCCGTCACCTCCCCCACCCCCACCCCGCTTCCCTGCCTACCCAGAGACAGTCGCTGTAACCCTCCCTTAATAAAACCTCCCACTGGGGCCTTTATGGATCGTCACACAGCTCCGCCGCCTAAATCCCAACGTGGGCTGCATCTTATGAGGAGCTAAGAAGACACCAATGGGCTGTACACATACAGGATGCTGTTTACAAAGTAACCTGAGAGCCCACAGCACTGACTCTATCTGGAACACCATCCTCCCCAACCCCAGTGAGAATAAACACCAGAGTCCCTGCAGGCCTGCGTGCTTCTGGAAATTATGAGCACAACCTTCCCTCTGAGTACAACATACCAATTTGCATATCAAAAACCCTAAGAAGTAAGGTCAGTTAAAAAAAAAATCATCCACAGATGTCAGGGTTCACTGTAACACACAGCACTTGCCAAAGCTGATTACATTTGGAATTCTTTTTATCTTAAGGACTTGCATTAGTATGTCACTTAACCGCTGATCTGGGGACTTAACTCTAGGCAAAGCCATCTGCAGTGCTTCTAGATTAGAAATCACACAAGGTAGAAATGTTTCCTTTTTCAGCACCATTTTAGCAAATCATTAACCAATATGATAATTAGTCAATAATGAATTGAACTGATTCAACGCTACAAGATTTAACTAATCCACAAGGTAAATGTGCTACTCATTTCATTAATTGGAGTCACTTTTAATTATGGAAAGAGAATGCAAACTGACTGTCTTCCTACTGAGTCCACTGGCACGAAGCAGTGTAAAAGATGCGCACACTGCACTGCAAGTCCAGTCCATCTGCTCTGCTCTGCTCTCCACAATGTGCATTCAAGAATGGAAATAAGAAGTAATTGACAAATGATCTGGCAGACAGACTGTATATACACACATGGACACAGACACAGACACACACACACACACACACACACACACACACACACACACACACACACGATTAATGAGTTAAAAGTCAACAAAAGCCAATTACCTGAAGAAGGTGACAAAAAACTGCACAAGATCCATGATTGTATTGTGTTGTGAAAACGCAATCTGAAAAATCAAAATATAAGAAAATTTGAGATTTACTGAGTTTGAATTCTTTAAAACATGGGGTGATGTTTCACAGTATTTATAAATATAATTCTAAATCAGCAGAACAGTTAGACTTAACATACTGTAAATAAAATGTGTGCTAACATAAAAATGTTACCTGGAATATCTAACATTATTAATGCTGACTGTTGAATATAGATTATAATAACAGGCAATTAAGACCTATCATGAAATTTCCAGAGATGTGAGCTATGAGTCCCATGTAACACACTGTGACATATGAAACTTGCAGGTGAACTTCCTGATCTAGTAATGAGCATGTTTTTAATTAACACAGTTGATAATTACTTGTTTGAAACTCAACTATATTCTAGGAAACCAGGAAAATACCTACCCCATGCATTTCATTGTACACACAGAAACAATGTTATTCCATTTTACAATTCTACATTAATAAGAAACAAACCACACAATGTGAACCCAGCACAGCAGCTAAAGTTGCTGCCACTTCATTGACTGGCTGTCCCAGGCCCTGCACCTCACTGACTGTCCTGGGCCCTGCACCTCACTGACTGACTGTCTCAGGCCCTGCACCTCACTGACTGTCCCAGGCCCTGCACCTCACTGACTGTCCCAGGCCCTGCACCTCACTGACTGTCCCGGGCCCTGCACCTCACTGTCTGTCCCAGGCCCTGCACCTCACTGACTGTCCTGGGCCCTGCACCTCACTGACTGTCTGTCCCAGGCTCTGCACCTCACTGACTGTCCCAGGCCCTGCACCTCACTGACTGTCCCAGGCCCTGCACCTCACTGACTGTCACAGGCCCTGCACCTCACTGACTGTCCCAGGCCCTGCACCTCACTGTCTGTCCCAGGCCCTGCACCTCACTGACTGTCCCGGGCCCTGCACCTCACTGACTGTCCCGGGCCTTGCACCTCACTGACTGTCCCAGGCCCTGCACCTCACTGACTGTCCCGGGCCCTGCACCTTACTGACTGTCCCAGGCCCTGCACCTCACTGACTGTCCCGGGCCTTGCACCTCACTGACTGTCCCAGGCCCTGCACCTCACTGACTGTCCCGGGCCCTGCACCTCACTGTCTGTCCCAGGCCCTGCACCTCACTGACTGTCCCGGGCCCTGCACCTCACTGACTGTCCCAGGCCCTGCACCTCACTGACTGTCCTGGGCCCTGCACCTCACTGTCTGTCCCAGGCCCTGCACCTCACTGACTGTCCTGGGCCCTGCACCTCACTGACTGTCTGTCCCAGGCCCTGCACCTCACTGACTGTCTGTCCCAGGCCCTGCACCTCACTGACTGTCCCAGGCCCTACACCTCACTGACTGTCACAGGCCCTGCACCTCACTGACTGTCCCAGGCCCTGCACCTCACTGACTGTCCCGGGCCCTACACCTCACTGACTGTCACAGGCCCTGCACCGCACTGACTGTCAGTCACAGGCCCTGCACCGTACTGACTGTCAGTCACAGGCCCTGCACCTCACTGACTGTCCTGGGCCCTGCACCTCACTGACTGTCTGTCCCAGGCCATGCACCTCACTGACTGTCCCAGGCCCTGCACCTCACTGACTGTCCCAGGCCCTGCACCTCACTGACTGTCACAGGCCCTGCACCTCACTGACTGTCCCGGGCCCTACACCTCACTGACTGTCACAGGCCCTGCACCGCACTGACTGTCAGTCACAGGCCCTGCACTGCACTGACTGTCAGTCACAGGCCCTGCACTGTAGCTTCTTTCTTCAGGAACCACACGTGCCACAGGCAACAGCGTAGCGGCTGAGTGGAGAGTAGTGACTAGGATGACACCACACTCAGCTGCTTCAGACATTTCAGAAAACTGTAGAGCTATGGGCCTCAGGTGTCCCCTGTTGAATGGTAATGAAGAAAGCATCTACATCATAGTGTGAGAGGAAAAGGAAAGAGAAATGAAAATGTAGTAAAAAATGATGTATACAGCAACATTGATGAACCCTAAACACGTCCCAGATTTCAGTGTGGCTTCAAAGGACAAAAATAGCAGGAGAGTTTGTCTGCTTGTTTGATTCTGTGTGTGGGCATGTGTGTATATGCATGTGTATATGTGTTTGTATACACACCTGTGTAAAAGTGTGCTCCTGTACATGTGAGTATGCAATGCATATATATGCATGTGGATGTGTGTCCTTGTACATGTGTGTGTAGTGCCTATATATGCATGTGAATGTGTGTGTATACATGTGTGTGAGCACACGCTATGATTAAACCCAAGCCTGTGAGCACTTGTGAGCACTCTTGGGTGAGGGCATTACCCCTAGCTGTAGCTGAATGTGCAGTCCCTACTTGGTATTTAAAAATTGATTGACTGATCGATTGATGATTTACACCTTAAGTCATTTGAGCAATTACTTAGG
Organism: Acomys minous; assembly: GCF_964271855.1. Lineage (NCBI taxonomy): Eukaryota > Metazoa > Chordata > Mammalia > Rodentia > Muridae > Acomys > Acomys minous. The sequence continues at coordinate 3,362,140 of NC_140484.1, forward strand.
CTTCTGGCCTGCACATGTAAACTTAAATATAGTAACATTCATTCCCAGCAAGTTTCTAAGCAACTGCATTATAAAGAGTTTATACAGAATCTAAGGAAACATAATTAGTTTAAAGTGCCTACAGGAGGAAATATTTTAAAAGATGAAAGAAAAAAACTTTAAAAAATATATCTGAGTTTTTTATCCCCAGATAAGATTCTGGTAGAAATGTTGCTTATCAAACATTTTGTTCTATGTCTTAAATGTTAGGAAAACTCGAGATATAACAAATAAAAAGCATCTGAGCGACCTTCTGAATCATACTAAAGCAAAGGAGCGTGGTTTACGTAGGTTAGGAGATGACCCCGCACAGCACAGGGATGAGCTCTGAAAGGAGAAGCAGCTTGGGGAAACATCCCGCCAACAGCGCAATCGCCTGGGGAAAGGGGCCCCACCGCCTCGAGGCGGACCTGCCTCTCCTTGAGTGCGAGGAGAAGACTGCAAACCAAGACAAAGCAGCCCTGCGCGGAATAACTTAAATATGAGACGCCCAGTGAACTTCCTAGAATAGAAGTTAAATGCTACTTAGGGCCTCAGTGGGCCGTGGAATTCACAAACATGGAAAACAAACGAATGTCGGTATCTTTTGACGCATATGCACGGTTGGTGTTGTGTAGACTCTGGCAAGGAGAGTTCTGAGGCGCTGTGTCATCGGGACAGCAGGAGGCTGAGGGCAACCAGAAGGGCTAATCCCCCTTGTAAGGACTCCAAGTCTGCCAAGGGCCAGCGCCTCCCCCAGTGCTACAAGGGAGAGTAGGGGCTACAGACTGCACCCCAGGTTAGCCTTGATGTGAAAGCTGAAACCGAGCAAGCTTTGGGAAAACATCTCAATCTTTCTTATTTTGTCATTGACGGAAACTATACCTACCTCAAGTTTTGGACGCTTTAGTACTTTTCATCATAAACTTACCTTCTACAAATAATTTAGCCAAATGTTCATAACAATATAGACATTGCCACATATATCTTTGTTCATTTACCTTGATTATTCTCTTCTCAACTCTGCTGTCATATGGATCCCCACAGGGCAGGAAAACCACATGACAATTATTTACACCAGGTGGAATTAGAGTCTGAGCCTAAGTTTACTGTAATATTGTTTGTTTATTCCTAGTGCCCATGCGTCAATTGGAAACCCACGCCTTCTGTTAGTGAGTGACAGACATTCCCAAGTGATCACAGTGACCTTGGCACTGCAGGGGGCAATCAGCAGGAATGGTGTGCGAATATGTGACACTGCCACGCTCTCCTAGCTCCCTGCCTCTCCACCCCCCTGCCCCCCCCTGCCCCCCCACGCCCCGCCCACAGTTAGCACTGGGCATCCCTTGCTGTGTCTCTCTTCAGCCCACTCTGTTTCGGTTTGATTTTCGTGTCTTGTGGCCAATTCGACAATGTTGGCCTGACTTCAGTTTATTAAGTTGCTTTTTAAACTCCGTGTGCTATGAGCTGCTTGGAGCACAGTTTACAACTTTGTGAAGACCCCTCCTCGCTCTTAACTGCCACTGGGCTTGGCAAAGCTGCTCTGCTTTGTCTGTGGTGACTGTATCTGAGGGGTTCCCAGAGCATCCCTGTTGCTTCCCTGCTCCTCCTGAGGACACACTGGGGTCTCAACTTACATCTGCGGTTTACTCCTGCCTCCTGTGTTCTAGCACTCGTAAAAATACTGTATTGCTTAAATTGGCTGACAGTGTTGTCTTGTTTTGCAATCTAGATATTCTAACTCTCCAGATATATAAGTCAGGAACGTAAGAACTGTGCTAACAGGGTCCCATAGCAGATACTTAAAACCTTTCTGCTGATTGTTTCTTTTGTTACATTTGAAAATAGTTTTCATTAAATTTGACTTAAATCTAACATTGCCCCAAACTATGTTTCAATTATGAAAAATTAAGTTCCTTTGTATATTTAACATTCTCTGGTTTTTCAAATAATCTATGGATTATAAATTTCTTCAAATCTTCTATCTCTTGATTAATGTTTAGGTTTATGGCATTTTGAAAGTTCAGGCTGTGGTAAGTCTGTAAGTTCCTCAATGCACGCTACCCTTAGATTGCGTTGGTAGATCCTCAGTTGACCTCCCCGCACTACACTGGAACTCCATTTATAGGTGCATTTCCAGCTACCGTGTGCTCCACCAACAGCATGGGGAAGTCCTGCATATCCACCATCAGCCTCACACTAACACATAAAGGGGTTGACATATTTTTAATTAACAGGTGTCTAGGTAAAAGGAACAACCAATAATGCCATGATAAATTTAGGTGGGCACAGCACGTGACTCCAAGCCCACAGGTATGGAGTTTACCTGCCCTGTGTGGGCAAAAGGACTACAAACTTCAGAAGAAAACCCATGGCTTGAGGTAAGGCGCATATAAAAATATCTATATTTTTCAATAGCTGCCTGAAGAGATAGGAGGCAGGCTGTGGTGATTTGTACAGTGGCCATAGGCTTAAATATCTGAATGCGGAAACCAGGGAGCAGAAAGGTTTGACAAGGATGAGAAGGGATGGGAGGTGCAACTGTGTTGGCGGAGGTGTGGCCCTGAGAGTAGGCTCTGAGGCCACACCAGCCCTGCCCCCCACCTCTCTCTCTCTCTCTCTCTCTCTCTATCTATCTCTATCTCTATCTCTATCTCTATCTCTCTTGCTGTGCCTCAGCTTGTAAGCTATCAATGCCATGTTTGCCTGCATGCTGCCATGCTTCCTACCGTGATGGAGGTCATGGACTCACCCTGTGAAATTGTAAGTGGCCTCAGTTAAATGTTTTCTTTTATAAAAGTTGCCTTGGCCACGGCGCCTCTTCACAGTAACAGAACGCGAACGGAGACAGGACTGACTGGGCAACAGAAGGAGCCACAGCTCAAGGTGGAGGGAATGAAGTAGAAAAAGCACTGGCCAAAATAAATTACATATACGTATGAAATTTCAAACAACAATTACAAAAAAAAATTAAGAAGAAGGAGTGGGAAAGGCAATGCCAAACCAAAGTGATAAATCCATTAAGATAAGGACCCCGGGCTGGGAGCGATGGACTCTGCGTGCCCCCCTCCATCAAGTCTCTGCCTTGCTCCCTTAGAGCGTCTCTCGCTTCATCTCCTTTCCAGCCAGGCTGGCCAGAGGGGCCCCAGAAATCACCTTGCCCTTGACCCCACTTGTACTCTCATCACTGGGATTGTAGGAGTGGAGGCTTTATATGGGTGCTACAATTCAAACTCAAGTCCTGACCCTTGTGTGGCTAGTGCTCTCACCCAAGGAGCCATGTTCTCAGCTGGAAAACAGACTCAGCACACCTGGTTTGTGCTTAGCAAACAACAAACGCTACAGTGTGGCAAAGTGGCTCCTCCACAGCAGACTCAAGACTGCTGCACCCATTCTTAAAACATTTCTTCACCTGAGATTTTCTGTACAGAAGCCAATGGGAACTATTACCCCACTGTTGGACGCCACACTAAGAAAAAACATTAGATTGATTATGCAAATTGAAAAAATCAGGGATGATTTAGGAGAACTCAAATGCAATCCCAGGTAGACACTCAACCCCACCAGAATCCCCTTTGCTGTGATCTGAATGTGTCCCCAAGACGATGTGCTAGAAACATGAACCCTCAAACTTACACACTGACAGTATTTGGACATAGCGTCACAGAGTGACCCCCAAGATGGTATTGGTGGCTTTATGGGAAGAGGCAGCGTCTCTTGTTACATGATGTGTCCTGCCAGGATACAACACAACAGGAAGCTCCTTACCACATGCCATCACTCCCAGGACAGACTCCAAACTGCTAAAACCCTGAGAGAAATTTCCCTCACACATCCTCCAAATTGTAATATTCTGTCATAAAGCAGAGAATATATCAAGATCTTCTGAAGATGGCCACTCACAAGGTGTGGATTTTTCCCTGCAGTGACTGTCTCACCAAGGATCTAGCATGGTCAGGATCTAGTGCCCAGTTTGTGAATATACTGATTGCCAAGTTAGCATTCTTACAGGAGAAGGAGCCAACTGACTTCAATAATCATGCAGTGTATTGAAACGTCCTAAGTGCTTATGGAAGAAAGAACAGGAAAAAAAATCTATTTGCTGTATTTTCATGGCTGGGTTAAGAAATACTTTTATAAAACTGTCTCAAAGTAGACAAAATGCTGAGATTGGCCGGCACAAAAAAAGTTAACAGAAGAAATGTAATGTTGTATTAGATTCAAGTGTATCTGGCTGTTCTCACTTCTTCTCTAGCTGAAGCAGCACAAGGCAACTTCAAGGCCTTCCTGCCAAGAAAGGAGGGGCTGCAGGGGACGGAAATCCACTCTGCGCAGCTGGCTCCTGTGAGCTGACTGGGATCACCTGGGTTCCTCTGTAGTTGTCACACACTGTGGCGACACACAGAGTGGGTGCCTTCCTTCTTGCTCTGAGTAGCATGCAAGCCATTTCTATACTATAATCTTACATTATCTACTCCCCACTAAAATACAGGCTCCATAATAACCGTGTTTTATGCTTATTGTTATGGTGCTGATACATTTCCAAATGTATCAGGTACTTGCTATGGGAAAGGATCTAGTTACAGTTTCCAGAATCAATTCTATAGCAAAACTTAGCAGCATGGTATTCTTGGGGGTTTCGTTATTCATGTAAGGGACCTAAAAACGTAGCTACTATGACAAAAACATTTTAAATTATTTATGTTTATTTATAATATTGATATGTATTAAAAGTTGAAGCTATGGGAAGTATATATTCAAATGCAAAGCATCTATTTCTATTTAATAATACATTAATTTTAATTATAAAATACATAAAATCTCCTGAAACAAGATTTCACAAACATATTTTAACTACCCTGGCAGGTGCCTCCTTGCTTCAATACATCCCTCCTTCTTCCTTCCTTTTGACAAGCCTCACATAGCCCAGGCTACCCTCAGACAGTCTAAGTAGTTGAGAAGCTGAGGATAGCCCTGCACTCCTAATCACCCTGCCTCTACTTACCAAATACTAAGATTATCCGCATGCATACCTCACTCGGATCTAAAGTGCCATTTCTTTACATACAAAAGTAAATGTGATGATCACAATGAGTGAGCTAACCCAGAAGCAAAAAGACTCAAATGGTACAGACTCACGTATATCTGGACATGTCCCATGAAAGTCTTCACTTACCAGGAAAGTGGGTCAGAGGGGAGGACATCCTATTGGGACTCTAGGTGAGAGAAGCATGGGAGAATGGGGAAATAGAAGGATCCAGAGGGTCCTAGAAACCTACAAGAAGAACATTATGATGGGTGGATCTGGGCCCAGAGGTCCTGCTCAAACAATGGCACCAGCCAAGGACAATATGTGCAGTAAACTTCGAACCCCTACCCAGATCTAGCTGATGGACAGGACATTCTCCACAGTTGAGTGGAGAGTGGGTACTGATTTCCACACAAACTCTGGTGCCCCATATTTGACCACATCCCCTGGATGGGGAGGCCTGGTGGCACTCAGAGGAAGGATAGCAGGCTACCAAGAAGAGACTTGATACCCTATGAACACATACAGGGGGAGGAGGTCCCCTCAGTCACAGTCATAGGGGAGGGGAGTAGGGGGAACATGGGAGGGAGGGAGGAATGGGAGGATACAAGGGAGGGGATAACGAGATGTGATATGAATAAATTAATAAAATATTTTTTAAAAAGTAAGTGTGAGGCTTTAAGAGAACGACCGCTCAGCTGACAGTGTTTAAGAACAAAGAGACAATCCATAAGAATAAAATACTAAATCTGCAGTTGGCTCAAAAGCATTTCCTCGGGATATAGAATAGTATTAACCCTAAAATCTGTAAGTATCTAATTATAAAGATTTCTATTGACCGATGCCATAGCTAGAACACAGCACACTACAAATAATCAATATTTCCATTTACTTTCTGTGGTCATTCCAAAGAAAAATATTAGCTTTATACAAGTTACATATAGAATGTTTCAAAACATTAGCTAGTATAACTGCGCCTTTAAATCTCTTTTCCCTGTAACAACTTAATTAAAATCACCCAGTGACTATTCAGAGAAATATCATCCACGAGACTTGTTCCACTATGATTTTTACAATATCCTCAGTTGTCCGGCTGAATGACTGAACAGCGACTCTCCAAAAAGCTCCGCTGAAAGTCAGTGTGGCTAGTCACCCTACCACCTAAAGTGCGCATGCGTACTGAGCATGCCCAGACCCACAACAGGAAGTGGACATAGACGACATTTCGTGAATTCACTGTAGTCAATGGCCTCAATCATATGATCTGATTTAAAGAAGCTGTACAAAGTGTACTTGGGAAGAGAATTTTTCATGACATGATATTTATCTAAAATGTCAGAAATTTTTAAAGAAACAGCTCTTCCTTATAAAGGGCGCATTGATGTGTTTGTGCTAAATGTCAGCTTGCCATGCATAGGTAACTTCTGATACGATGCTGGAGATAAACAGGACGGAAATACAGCAGAAAGGGATTGCCGAAACTCTCAAGTTCATTAACACACTGAAGTAAGAGGCTGCTCCATGTTGCTGTTTAAATCGAGCCATTTGCGAGCGCTGACACAAAGACCGGAAGTTGGGGAACCAGCCAGACCCTAAGACGCACCGGGCTACTTACCATGCAGGAGATTTAAGAAACTGATACCTTATATTCCTATTTATTTTTAAAAGTGAGTATAAGATTTTAAAATGAATTATTGCTGATAAGATCAACTATGATGACCTATTCTAGGAGAGCAGACTTCTTGCCAATAATTTGTAGTGGCTCTTGATAAAACGGTGTGTATAACTTAGAAAATAATATTTTTTTAAAATGCTAAAATAGAAAACAGATCATCTAACAAGATCATTTTTCGGAAGTAAAACATAAGAAAAGGCACCCCAAGCAATGATGCATAAATATTACACAGATTAGTTTGATTATAAACATTTGAAGGCTATTTATAACATTGGATCGTTTGGATCGTATGAGGATCTGAGACATGACGTAGTGGAGTGCCGGTGGCTTTCCCAGGTTTAATGCACGCGGCTGCTTTCTTAGCCCCGACCCCAACAGCTACCATTCTCTGTCCAGTCAGAAGTTTCTCTGCTTGGCTGCGAACATCCTTGGCCTCTGCGCACTCCCTCATTCCCTGCTCACATTTCTCTGTTTCTCCATCACTTTACACTGGGACTCCAACCTTCTTAAAGCGCGCACAGCTATGTGCTAAATGGGGCCTGGTCTCTGCACTCTACTCTGGGTCTCTGGGTCTCTGTCTCTGTGTCTGTCTCTGTGTCGCTCTGTCTCTGTGTGCCTCTCTCTGTGTCGCTCTGTCTCCTCCCTCCCCTCTGGACTGTCTTGTCCCTGATGTTTTTCCCCCATGAGGCTTCGATCCAAGACTCATGCCTGCCCGCTCTGCATCCTCCCCCCACCTGCGGTTTTCTCTCGCTGCCTCTTTCTTCCCCAGGATAAACAGAGCTGCACATAGGAAGCTGCCCCCTAAACGCTGGGCTAAACACTAAATGCTCAGCTGCTGAGTGACTGATGCTGGTGACCTGGGGAAGCAGGTGATGTGGACCCCACGTGCACAGCCACAGCCTAAGAGTCCACGTGCACAGCCACGGCCTAAGACCCCACATATACAGCCACGGCCTAAGACCCCACATTCACAGCCACGGCCTAAGACCCCACATTCACAGCCACAGCCTAAGAGTCCACGTGCACAGCCACGGCCTAAGACCCCACATATACAGCCACGGCCTAAGACCCCACATTCACAGCCATGGCCTAAGACCCCACATTCACAGCCACGGCCTAAGACCCCACATTCACAGCCACGGCCTAAGACCCCACATTCACAGCCACAGCCTAAGAGTCCACGTGCACAGCCACGGCCTAAGACCCCACATTCACAGCCACGGCCTAAGACCCCACATTCACAGCCACGGCCTAAGACCCCACATTCATAGCCACAGCCTAAGACCCCACATTCACAGCCACGGCCTAAGACCCCACATTCACAGCCACGGCCTAAGACCCCACATTCACAGCCACGGCCTAAGACACCACATACACAGCCACGGCCTAAGACGCCACGTACATAGCCACAGCCTAAGACCCCACGTACACAGCCACGACCTAAGGCAAAATGCAGGGAAGCAAATGGGAATCTGTGAGGTCGCACAGCTGCTCCGGCTTTGAGCTGCCCCCTCAGCAGCTCATCACATACAGAGACCCCAGTTTACCTGAGTTCCCACTACACAAATATTGTTAGACATGGTACCGCGTGGTTACAATTCCTAGAAACTAGCAAAGAAGTCAGCGTCTTGATTTACACGCAGTCAATGAATAAATTTGAGTGATTCTTAGGAAAGCACAACTAAATTTTCCAAAGAGAAATTCCTCATTAAAAAATAAATTTGTATCTACATCAAAATCTCATCTATTTTGAGTTAATTTGTGGGGCATAAAATATCATGTAGTTAAAGGATATCCAAACTTGCATATATAAACATTTTGTACATATATATTATATAAGTATATATCATTTATTTACATAGTTATGGTAACTGTACACTTATAATATAAACATTATATATTTAAGTATATAAATACTAGAAATCTATAAAGTATTTAATTTTTAAATTAGTTCAGTATTCATGACATGTTAAGCATTCTCAACAAAATAACTTACCATATAATAATTACCCCCCCAAATGCCCATTTTAGATAGATTTCCTTACCAAAAGAAATGGCATAATAGTATTTAGATTTTATTACAACCAAAAATTATAAATGTGTAAAACTCAAGTTCAGAGGTCATAAAATTTTCATTTAAAAAATTGAAATCCTAGCTATTTGACAGCACTGAAAATTATATTACATCATATATGGTTCACAGGCAACTGAAACTGTCCATATGGTCTGAAAAATCTTTTTCAGCATGTGGTCCACAGTAAGTCCTTCCATAGAATGTTTCAGCAGGAACAGTAATAGGCAAGGGTGATAAAAATTGTCAGTCAATAACATCAGACAGATGCTTCAATTAATATATAATACTTAACATATTTCGCAATATGTATTTAAAATAGTGCGTAGAAGGCAGTATACGAGATGAAACGAGATGGCATCAAGCATTGTTGAAATTCAGATGTGTAATTAATTGAAAAATAAGTTATAAAGCATTTTGCTGTTTGAAGAAATTATTTTTATAAATCATGCATAATTTAGTGTTTCTGAAGGTTTTTAAAATTATACAGTTAGTACATGCACAAAAGCGCTGGTGATTGCAAGACCATGTAAGTAGCCCAGGCGGCATCATAGGTGAGACCTGTTCTGAGTCACCGTCCACAGCAGTACAGCCTCACGAAGTTGCCCTGGCTAGCCGTGAGCTACAGTAATCCAGTCTCCATCTCCCGGTGCCCACCACAGGCAGGATGCTGGGCCACGCCCAGCACATGACCAATCTCAGTCTCCCCGGTGCCCACCACAGGCAGGACGCTGGGCCACACCCAGCACATGACCAATCTCAGTCTCCTCGGTGCCCACCACAGGCAGGACGCTGGGCCTCGCCCAACACATGACCAATCTCAGTCTCCCCGGTGCCCATCACAGGCAGGATGCTGGGCCACGCCCAACACATGACCAATCTCAGTCTCCCCGGTTCCCACCACAGACAGGACGCTGGGCCACGCCCAGCACATGACCAATCTCAGTCTCCCCGGTTCCCACCACAGACAGGATGCTGGGCAATGCCCAGCACATGACCAATCTCAGTCTCTCCGGTGCCCATCACAGGCAGGATGCTGGGCAATGCCCAGCACATGACCAATCTCAGTCTCCCCGGTGCCCACCACAGACAGGATGCTGGGAAACACCTAGCACATGACCAATCTCAGTCTTCCCGGTGCCCATAACAGACAGGACGCTGGGACACACCCAGCACATGACCAATCTCATTCTCCCCGGTGCCCATCACAGACAGGATGCTGGGCCATGCCCAGCACATGACCAATGCGAACAGCAGCACCAGGAATTCCCTGAGAGAAAAACACATGCTGCTTCATTACAGCAAACATGCAGTGATGAACGGAAAATTCAAATATCTGAGAAGAATCTGGGTTAACACTTGTATTTCACAATGGGGAACCAGGGCCTTTCTGGCTTTGCTAGACCATGAAATTCTAGAGAATAAAAAGTATAGGTAAAACATAAAGCTAATATCAGTTCTTCCCTTAGACAAGGATGCTCTCATCTGACTCCCTGCCGTAGTTAAGGGCCTGCATTGGGCTGAAGGGTAGGATGTAGGTATTGCAACACTCAGCACCACGTATGGTTTTGTAGATGGCACTAAAAGGTGGCTCACAACACCCTTCACTGCACACCCAGGTGACCGGACACTTTTTTTTGGTCTTTGTGTGTGTGTGTGAAGAATACACAGGGTATGCATGTATATGTTCAGGTACATATTCATACACATAAAATTTAAAAAGTTTGAATCTTTAGAAAAGTCATCAAAAGGTCTCTCCATGTTCCCACAGTGTTTTTCTTTTGCCCCCATGATAAGATTAGGAATGTAAGTTTTAGAGGAAAAGACTATATAGGTAAAGTGTTGTATTACCCACATCGAATCCCAAGTGGGGACTTGAAAATATTTCATCTGAGGAGAAAAAAGAACTGAAACAAAACAAAACAAAAAGACTACACTGAATATAGGACACCATCAAGAACACCAGCATTTACAAAGGAAAAGAGGAGAAAAATACATGAAGAGAAGGAAACAGAAAATTCCCTGGCTGACTCAGACGTCAGGCACAGGAGACGAGAGGTCTCTCTCCAAACACATCCTGAGGAACACCCGAAAACCTTAGGGCATCGAGAAGACCTGCCCCGCACACCTGTGCGATCCCGCGTCCTGACCCTGCACTGCAGGGCAGTGTTGCACATAGGAAATGGGGAGACACTCAGGTGTGGAAAAACTGAGGGGCAGCCTGCAGAAATGAGCAAGTGACGAAGACTGCTCTAGAAAAACAGAAATAGGCAAAATGTAGGAGGGAGTTCAAGTTGAAGTAAAAAATACTTTTTATAAAAACAAACATAAGTGGAACATCCAATGCTGAAGATAAATGTGTAGTCGAGTCCTGAATAAATGTCATATGCAATATGAAATATGCAACCCTTAATACAAATAAATATGGGGAAAGAGAGTAAAATGTAGAATAATTTATGGAGTCAATGCTATTGTAGGCCCAAAATAAATGTCCATAAATGTGAGATTATTCCGTAAGCCTCATGGAAATCAAAAGAGAAAATCTGTGATATCTCCTTTACAAAGGAGAAGGAGCCAGTGAGAGACACATACATAAGAATTCTCAAGTCACAAAGGAAGAGAACAGTGAGCTGAGGGACAGTACGCAAACAAGGAACGACCATCGCAGCCTCTCAGGAGAGACCTGAAACGCGAAAGATGAATTCTCCACCACGACACGGGGGCTGAATGAGCTGACAGAACCAACAAGGCCCGGCCACCAGCTGCCTCCCCAGTACAAGCCGGACAGACTAACGAGTCCTTTCCTTCTCATCCACGCATGGCTTGGCAGATAATAACTGCCAGGTTTCACTTATAATTTGAAAAGACAAGCATTATTCAAAAAATATTTTTAAATTTCTAGAACTGTTGAAATACATAGCATATAATAAGATACATGCTCTTATATTAGCAAATGAATATATCATTATTTTTTAATATAAAGTGGAAACTTGAAATATTTTAAGTTTGAATAGAAATTGAATAAGAATGTATTCAATATTTGTATATACTTGGGAAAACAATGACTATTCATGGTCTTCAACTTCATATTGATATAATCATCAAATATATACTAATCTAACTTATATTTACATATTCTAAAAAAATTACATAATAATCTAAAGCAAACTTCTAAAAACATTGTAACTTCAGGCCACACATTGATTATTTTTACCCAAAGTCCTCTAAAATAACAGCGGCATTTCAGAGTGCATGAACACATCATGTGACACATCTCTTTAACAAGACAGATAAATTTTCAAAGGTATGCAACAACTGTAGTGGAAGTTTTGATTTCTTTAAAAACGCACTCCTGTTATGTAAGCAGATCCTTGTTTTAATCCCAAGTATGGGATATGGAGATGCTTTTACTTTGTCCACAGCTGGTAACAGCCTCCTGGGGCTTGGAGAGGGGCGTGGTCTGTGTTAGCAGCAGACAGTTTAATTCTGAGGACTCTGAGAGGATATAAATACCAGAGCACAGACATATAAAAAGATACTTCTTTATTAAAAGAGGATGCTTCAGGAGACACTCAAGGAGAGAGAGAGAGAGAGAGAGAGAGAGAGAGAGAGAGAGAGACAGAGAGACAGAGAGAGAGAGGGAGAGAGAGGGAGAGAGAGGGAGAGAGAGGGGGAGAGAGAGAGAGAAGGAGGAGGAGGCTTTGATGAGTAGTTCAGAGAAAGAAGAAGGCTGCTGCTGGATATCCTAACGACTGAGATTGTTATTTCCCCAAAGAACCCAAGGAGCCTGGCCAGCTGAAACTAAATCTAGAAAGGTCTGTGCCCCCTGTCTCTTCTAATGTGCTTTCTCTCCTTCCCAGGGTCGAGGGGTTGGAAGGGAGGTAGAGGCATAAGGAACCCAAAATAAAATAGTTTAAAACACTAGTGCCTACAAGAAACTCACAGTGAAAGCACAAATGTAGTACCGACACTTCAATACCTTTACTAAAGTTAACTCAGCGCTGAAATGGAAGGCCCTAACACCCACTTAAAAAAAAAAACCAGTAATACTTAGGAACAATGGAGATGGAAGGACCCAGAGGGCCCTAGAAACCTACAAGTAGAACATGGTGATGGGCGGATCTGGGCCCAGGGGGTCTGCTCAGGCTACTGCACCAAGGACAATACGTGCAGTAAATATTGAACCCCTGCTCAGATCCAGCCAAGGGACAGGACATTCTCCACAGTTGTGTGGAGAGCAGGGACTGACTCTGACATGAACTCTGGTGTCCTGTATTTGACCACTTCCCCTTGGTGGGAAGGCCTGGTAGCACTCAGAGGAAGAGTAAGCAGGCTTCCAAGATGAGACCTAATAGGCTGTGACCATAAGGTGGGGGAGGATGTCCCCTACTGTCACAGACCTAGGGGATGGTAACAGGGTGAAAGAGGGAGGGAGGGAGGAGTGGGAAGAGACAAGCAAGGGGATACAAATTGAGATGTACTCTGAATGAATTAATAATAATAATAATAATAATAATAATAATAATAACAACAACAACAATGGAATAATGGAGATCAGTTGAGTTTTTCAAACTTAAATTTTCTAATTTGGATTTAAATCAGAAATGGTTATATGACTTGTAAGCTGGAAGGTTAGGACCAATGTAGGCCCCCAAACAGCAGTACTAATGACAGTGTGCTAAAGAAAAGGACTCTGACCATGTAAACAGAAAGATTGTTACGGGATAACCAACCCCTGAATTCAGCATCCCTCGGGAACCCCCCTTATCTGCCCCAAAGGCCACCTGACCCTGGCAAGGGCTTTAGTTCAAGGTCAATTTCAGCAGCCCTATGGCTGGAAGACCCCACCTGGCTCACTGCCATCGCACCCACTGCCACACCGGCTTTCCAGCCACCTTGCTTCTCTCTGCCCCCACTACGCCGGCTCCCAGATGGACGCTGACCATCAGGCCCCTGCTTCTACCCAGGAGGGACGAAGTTCAGAGGTTTCACTGCACCCTCACTCACAAGCCTCAGAAAATTGTACCAGAAAGCTTTCTTAATCATGGTGCCACATATAAAGCTGTACATATAAGTGTGAATTCTTATCGGTAATTTAATAGTAAAAACAATGAAGATATTTTATACATGGTTAGTGCTCAACATCACTATTAATAAAAATCAATAAATAATTATATTATCAAGAGAGTAGAATTTCATGTCAAATCATTTTCATATCTTCATCCCTTGCTTACTGAATGGAACTGTACAAGTTATTTTCTCTACTCATTCATCAAGTTTATATAATAATAAATTTACATCATGACTTATAAATAACAAATAAATCTTGTAAAATGCCTTGATTATTGCCTGCTGCATTGTGACTGGTTATAAATTTGCATATATACTTCAACTGAACCAATTATTTTAAGATATGCATACAAAAAATAATTTACCATGAATGGAACTTAGATATTTGTTGCAGTATTATTTAAAACAAACAAACAAAAAAACCCAAAGAATTACTTTTTCAACATTATACAATGAAGTATTTGATCCAATGAAAAAATTATTTTAGTATTAAAATGTTACTAAAAATATATAGAAAATAATATGATACATATAAAAACTATAGGAGCTCCTTAATTGAAAACATGAAAGAAATAAGAGATGTGTAGGATTATACAGATAATTGGGGCTAACACATTGGAATTGTAATGCATTTAAACCGTAGAAGGCAATTCGCAACTCTTTAGACACTGCTGTGAAGAACAGGCGGACCTTTACCTAGAACTGTTTTATAAATGTAGAAGCTGAAAATGCCCTTCCTTCAGATAACAGATTTTGCAGCTGAGCCATCTTATCTAACAACGGTGTTCACGGTTTATAAAGAACAGCATTAGATGGGGCTCTGGGTAATCATAGTGTTAGACAGGGCATCAAGAAGCCTTATGTCTAAAAGCTAGATAGATATTTTCAGCTTTCTGAGTTATAATATCTGGGTTTGTTTGTTTTTTTTAACTTTTCAACTGTTACTACAATTTCAACTTCACACGTCTCTCTCTTCTCTGGGCCTCTAGACATGAGACTCCAGCAGAGCCAGGCTTACAAGCAACATGGAGAGTCGACATCATCTCCATTAAAAAAGGCAGATAATCACTGCTACATCTTAACCTATAGCAGCTCAGATTTAAAATGGAAAGACCCGAAGCTTAACAGAAAAAGCACTTTTAAAAATAAAAACTTCCTGCAGCTTGTAATGGTTTATAACATGGCCACTAACAACAATGACGACGTGACGCTTGCGCCTTGGGGAGCAGTCTGGGATCAGCGCGCACAGGCGTTTGTCAGCACACGCGACCACTCCTGATCTGAACGTCGACCTCAACCGCTCCTTAACCGGAAGCTTCTCGCCATGCCCCTCCTGAAACAGCCCACAGTCTGCACTACACACGCCAGCACACTTGTGATAAAACATTACAGCCAGCAGGCTTAGGATCCAGGCCTCCCAGTCTGGCTGTGCGGGGATACCACCAGCCTAGGGTGAGAATTGAAACTGCAGATTGAAAGATTAGCATCATTCCCATTAAAAATAAAATAAAATCTGAATTATGACATCAGTTCTGCAGACTGAGTTAATAGTGAATTACCAAATTTCATTTACTCAGAACCAGGTAATTTAGAACCAATCTGACTTAATTTAATTTAAGCTGTGATATGTAAATGTTGATTAGCAGCAGGACTGCTGGGAAATAGAAACTGCTGGAGCGCAATGTGTTCTTTTATTTTTGAATTGAGTTATTATAACTGTGGCGATAGTAAATTATTTTTATTGTCAAGATTGGCTCACACAGTGTATTATAACAGAAACAAAAGTGGTGCCAAAACAAGTATCTCACTTGAACTCATGAAAATCAAACCAATAGTGTGATGTCAAGCACTCTGAGAGAAAAATCCTGGTTTAGATGCCAGATTAACAGTAAAGTCATCAAAGAATACTACTATGTGAATAGTATTCGCTTAGGGATTTTTTTGGGGGGGGGGAATTTTAATGATATGGTTTTTATAAATATAAAGTATTTTATACAAACAATGAGAGAATATTTATTTAAAATTAGAATATTTACATTAAATTATAACTAAGTAAATTCATAAAATAGCATTATAGAGGATCTCAATGAGTAAATTAAAATCTAAGTATGTAGCGACAGATGCCTATTCAAATTGTCTACTCTTGCAAATATATCAAACATTTAATGAAAGTAAAATAGCTTGTTGATTTCCAGAATAAGTAACACTTACGTCAGAATAACATGAACCTAACTTGTAAAGTAATTACAGAGCCAAAGACAAATGTTCTAGTCATACTGTTTTGGTACAGTACTTACAAAAATAGTTAAAGCTTAAAATGACTGTTTTTCAATCTTCATAAACAAAAATAAGCAGAAATTTTTGGCAACACCAATACTCACAGCATGAGACAAAACTGGCCTTTTATTTTAACAGTAACTATCACAATTTTCACTTACATGAGAGTCTGTGCCACAGTAACAGTGTTTGATGTATCATTCACATGGGTGTGTTTTATTGAGTAATAAATTATTGAAGAAAATATGTAAAGATATTGCTGGGAAAAAGAGCATGATACACATAAGAAATGAAAAAAATATATTTCACAATACAGCTCCGACAAATCTGCTTTACTGGAAAAAGAAACTGCTGTGATGACAATCCAATGGTAAGGCTAATATAATTTCGGTGGAGCTGTCTGTCGAATCATCTGCCCCTGCTGTCACTCGCTCTGCTTCCACACCTGGAGTGTAAGTGTGTGCCGTAGGCTGCAGAGGAAGCCCTCGTGACTCCATGTTGTAAACGTGGCACTGCCACGCCAAGGACTGCAAGGCCTCAGACCACGGGAAACTGTCAAGGATGTTACCATATGGACCAGACTTAAGGTGGTAGCAACACTTCTGTCACGGTTAAGGCCTGCGTGTCATGAATAGCCAGTGAGTATATAAAAACTAGCAACACAACTGAGGATTTTCCCTCCTGGATGCTTCAGTGTGAGGCTGCTCCCTACAAAACCTCCTATGGAGACGAGCCGACTCTCCCCAGTGTGGTAATAATAGAGCTGCAGAGACCCCCACCTGACCCCAGCTTTGCTGCAGTTGTGTTTGTCTGTCTGTCTTTTTGTTTTTGTTTTTTTTTAATCTTCTCTGCATTCCAAGACAGGTTCCCAATTGCAAGCTATGCAGCTACCACAAGACAGAAACAAAACAAAACAAATGGCTGACCTGTACACAAAAGCAGCATTCAAGCTTCCATTACCTCTGGGGTCTCAAGAATGGCTGTGTAAGCACCGTGTGTTAGCAGACGACACAGCACGGAACAGCAGCCCCAGGAGTCAACCACCCAGCAGCTCAAGCAACGTCCCAGCAAGAAGCACACGCCTTCTCTACACTGCTTCTGGGGGACGGTGTTTCCTACGGCTGGAAGTGCAGGGCCAACAGCTGAGCCGGGTGAGCCACTCTGCAGGGCAACTGTACCCACTGACACTGTGTTTATGGTCGTACTATATTCCCAAAACGTTTGCTAATAGAAACCATTCCATTCTAATAATTTAAAGAAATAGCTGAAATTCTGCATAGAAGTTTCAAATCCTTCAGCGTTTTCTTTCCATAGAGCTTTCTAGATGAGACCCAGTGTCACTCCCGCTGCTTACGACGCAGGGTCACAGGGCCAGTGGCCGGGAGAGTGGACTACACGCTATGATATGCTAGACAGGCAAAGGACTAGTGCTGAGTAGCATCCGTTGGCGTATTGTAGAGTCACAAAGTCACACTGTCGCAGTGAAGGGTTGTCTAGATTGGACGGACCTGCTGTGTGCGCGCGTCTGGGATGGACTGCCTTCACAAGCTAAGTGACCTGGTTAGACGCAGCCACTAGAAGGTGCCGTTCTCCAGGCCGGGGTCCTGCACCGTGTGAGACCTGAGGGACTAAGCACGAACGAGTAAACAAACAGAGCTGTGTGCATGTCCGTTTCCCTCCACTCTTCCCCGTGGACATGATGCCACCTGGCTATTTGTAATAAAAAGTCATGGCATTCAGTTCAGAGGAGTCTCAAAATGATAGGAAAAAGAATTTTTAGTAGAAAATGTGAAGAAATAGTGATTTGCCAAACACATGAACTCTGTGTATTCAAAGTAGTGTAAAACCACTGACTGACATGCTCAGAGTAAGTATAATTAAATTTTTAAAAAAATAAATAAGAAAATAAAGTCATGAAAGCAATGGGAAAAAACAACGAATAAAGCAAAATCAACGTAAATTACTGTGGATTTTGTATGAGGGACCTCGGAGATTAGAAGGAAGTGGCACATCTGAAACATGAGATGCATGCCACAATAAAAAAAAAAAGAAAGAAAGAAACCACAGATACTAGCAGGAAAGAATAGCCTATTATATGGCACCCTAAAGACAAACAAAATGTATACTTGGAAAATATTCCAGTAATTATTTTCCATAACAAGCAATGTATTCTAAAATACATCTATTTTGACAGTACTCACTATTATAATCAAACATGGTTTTTAAAATACAGAGGAAAATGTATTCACATGATTTTAATTTGATAAGAGCTTTTTATAATTTTATTTTCACAATGAGAACAAAGGCAGTAAAAGTAGACCAGAAACTTTGTAATTCTGGCTTAAAGGATAGTAAAGCGATTCTTTGTTAAATTTTTAATAAAATTTTATGATATCAAGTGTGATAAACTGTATTAATTTTCAGCAAATACTCCTGAACTCCTTGAAGTAGAATGCTCACTCTCTTTATGTTATGCTGGGCAATATGATTTGCTTTGACCAACTTAGCTTGAGTGGAAACTTTAATAAATGTTCTTGTAGTGCCTTACAACCTGCTGTCAATGCATCATCCCCAAACCTAACAGGACCTCGGTCTGTGGTCTGTGTCACAGGCAGCAAGAGCGTGGACCAGAGGCAGCTGCAAGCCCTGTCCCTCCATCAGCACAGCTGGACTGCAGTCACCGATCAGTGAGCTTACAGTGACCTGCAGATAGACGATGGTGTAAGAAAGAAAAAGAAGGAGAAGGACACACAAAGAAGAACAGGAAAGGAAACGGTGCAGCCTACAGCCTCACAGTGGGCAAAGCATCGCCAATGGATCAAAGAAATGTGGTGTGAGCCCAGTGGAGGTCTGGGGTAAGCACAGTAAGAGCAAGGCTGAGCACCAGGGAAGAAGTGCAGCACTTAGTGCACCAATTTGGATCCTGGAGACAGCACATCCCTCACTTGGGTGTTACTCCAGCCCATATACCACTCAGACTTAGAAAGCTGCTAGCTTTGTGTGGGCCTGGGACAGGGGCAGGCTCTTCAGCAGGTCCAAGCTGCTCTACCACTTGGACCACATGATCCAGCACACCCAGTGGCGCCTGAGCTGTCCAAGGCAGCTAGGGATGCTTCTTGTAGCCTTCGGCAGGCCCCTATTGGTGAATCACAGAAGAGACCTTTGGAGTTTTGCGTCTTAGAGGAAACGGGACATTAGACAAGGAGCCACCAAGTTACCGTGGACCTGAGGTTCCCATCTTGAGCTGATGCAGTCAGACCCATCCAGCCCCTCAGCAGGGCATGCACAGCAGCAACCCACTAAAGCAAGTGGTGTGTATGGGACCAGACCCAAACAGGCACTGCGGGCACAGACAAGCTACGTGAAGAAGCTGCCCTCGCGCCCACAGTCTCCACTCAGTGCAACGCCATCTGCTGCCAAGCATGTGCCTGTAGCCTCCTGGGGTGTGCCCTATGACCAGTGACCGAGGAAGAGGACACTCAGGCCCAGTTTGCTGGTGACTCTCTCTGTTATTCAGACACCACACAGAAGTGCACAGTGGAAGAGCCACAACCCCTCTCAGGGGCAGAAAGACAACGGGGAACAGAAGTCTGCACAGTGGACAGAACTTAGGCAGTACACGTGGCTGTACATTTTGCTTGGAAGAAGAAACAGCCAGATGTGTGGCTGCAGCCAACGGACTGAGTGGATGTCGGGGACTAGGAGGATGATGTTCAGCATGGACTCCACCCACCAAGGCTGACCTGGCTACAGATGCTCCTGACAGCGGACACTGACACAGCACAGCAACCTGGTGGTAGGTTGACTCCATGGGGCCACTTCCTCCTTGGAAAAGACAACGCTTGGTTCTTGCTGGAACAAGTACTCATTCTGGTTATGGATTTGCCTGCACATAACGCGTCTGCCAAAGCCGCCATCTGTGGGCTTAGAGAATGCCGTTTCCACTGTATTCCACACAGCACTGCTCCTGACGGAGAAACTCACCTCACAGGCAGACAAGAGTGACGGTGGGCTCACAGTCATGGAATTCTCTGGTCTCATCATGTTCCCTACCGTCCTGAGGCAGCTGGCCTGACAAGAAGACAGAATGGCCTTTGGAAGACGAAGCTACAGTGCCAATTAGGTGGCAGCAGCCTGGAGAGTTAGAGTAGGGTTCACCAAGACTGTATACGGTACAGTTTCAACCATAATCAGCATGCACGGGTCCAGAAATTAAGGGGTAGAAGAGGTCAGGGTTCTGCTCGCTATCACCGCAGTGGCCCACTGGGCCCATGACCTTAAGTTCTGCTGGCCGAGAAGCTTTGGTCCCAGCGGGGTTGAACCCCCACCAGGAGACACAGCAAACCCCCCCTTCCCCCCCCCCCCCCCCCGCCCCAGAGCTGGAAGCTCGGACTTCGCCCTGGCCACTGCGGGCTTCTGATGCCCTTAGGCCAAACAGCACTGTTAGGAGGGTGACCGTGGGGGTTTATGAGAATGGCTCCATGGCTCGTAGATATGAACGATGCCTAATGAGGCCACAGACGCTTGGTCCACAGAGAGGCACTGTTTGGAAGGATTAGGAGGAGGAGTGTGGCACTGGGGGTGGGTTTGCAAAAGCCCGTGCCAAGCCCAGAGGCGCTCTCTCTCTCACTGCTGCCTGCAGATCCAGACGTGGAACAGCTATTTCTGGAACCCCATGCCTGCCTGCTTACCTCTCTGAAACTGTAAGCAAGTCCCCATTAAATGCTTCCTTTCATAAGGCTTCCAGCGGCCATGCTGTCTCCTCACAGAAATGCAGCAATGACTGAGAAAGTGACTGATCCAGATTATGAAAAGGAAACTGGATTGCTTCTCCCCAATGTTGGTAAGAAAAACTAGGCCTGGAGGGCAGGAGATGCCTTAGAGAATCTCTTGATGCTCCCAAGTTGTTGGACCAGCTGACCCACAGCCTGTAATGCATTCTAGTCCTAAGTCCCCTTGAGAGAGGGGGCAGAGGAAGAGGGGAGAAGGAGGGATGGAGGGGGAGAGAGAGAGAGAGAGAGAGAGAGAGAGAGAGAGAGAGAGAGAACAGATAGATTCTATAAGTTCACTTCCTCTGGAATCCTGACTAATACAGTTCTCAAGTAAATTAATTCTACCTTCCATAAAAGAAAAGGAAAAAATCTTTCAACGTAAAGAGGAGGAGAAGGGAGGAGAGAGGAAAGAGAGAAAGGGGAGGTAGAGGAGGAAGACAAGGAAGGAGGAAAAAACTGGCAAAAATTAAAAACAATATCCATGTTTTTATTGGATAATCCATGATTATAAAATTATATATTATATATATACAAATACAGTTTAATTGTGATGGAAGTTTTGGCTTCTTTTAAAACTCAATCATATTATATAAACATGTTTTTGTTTTAATCCCAAGTGTGGAATTTTAGGCTGTCCACAGCTGATAATTGCCTTGTGCAGGGGCGTGGTCTTTGCTGACTGGAGCTAGTTAAATTCTGAGGACTCTGAGGGGTTTTAGAAAAGAGAGGCTACAGGGAGAGTGGTGGCAGCTTGGAGGAGCCTGGCGGAGGACTGTCTGCTGTGTTTACTGCTGACAACCCCAAGAAGAACCCTGCAACCCACCCACCCTGTTCTCCTCCTCCTAATCTTTTCTCTCTTCTGCCTCGGGTTGGTGGGTTGGAAGGGAGGTACAGGTGCTTAAGAACCCTAAATAAAGTAAAGCAGGTTGTGAAAAATCTAAGCCTACAGGTGGCATTCAACATGAGCTGCCAAAATGTTGTTTTAAAGAAGGAAAAATCTCAAACGTTCTATTTTAACCAATAAAGTCTCAGGAGCCAGATGCTGGGGTGAAAACCTGCTAGCTCAGAGAGGCAGAGAAAGCACCCTGCTGACCTTCCTACTCTGCTCATGTCCCAAAGGAAAGAACAAAAGCCCAAAGCCAAAAGCCAAAAGCTTGCTAGCTTAAAGCTCAAAAAGCCCCTTTTTATTTATTCATGCTGTCTTAAATACCTTTCAACTCAAAGTACCTCCTACTCTTTAATCCCTGTCAGTTGGTTTCTTGCTATGCATCTTTACCTAGGGTTAACTTTATTAAAAATGCTGTGTACAGAAAGCTCTTGGATTAAAGGTATGTGCTAGGGCTGGCTAAACCACACCATAATCACCTGTTTACAATAAACAGAAAACTATTGGATTGAAGGTCTGTGCTAGGGCCCAACCACACTAAACAAGAAATAGGGTTTTATGGTTCACAATCTCAGGGTTCACAATGGGATGAAATATCCTGCAACATTTAATTGTAGGGATTAGGAAAACTATAAAGCTCAGACAGGGAGCTAGCCTGAGACAGCCACCAGTCCAGTGCTATGCAGGGGCCTGGCTGCTTCCAGGACCTGGAACAAGCCTAAGACCAGAAAGGCTCTGCCTGGGACTAAGTGTCTGGGTGGGAGTGAGCCCAAGACAGACAATCCTTGCATGGGGCCACTCTGGCAGGCCAAGTGAGGAGTGAGGCAAGCCCAAGATGACCGCCAGACCAGCACCATGGGACCTGGACAGGGAGGGAGCCTGAGACAACCAGCAGTCAGGCATTGCACATACGATCTCTGCCCAGCGCCACAAAGCATGACCCGCCCTAGCACTCCTGAGAGGACAGAGGACTTGCCACTAAAGAAGAGCAAGTAACTGGTGGAAGAGAAAGAAACGGAAGGATGTGGGCACAAGGAAGAGACAGAACTTGAGACTCAAACATAGTGAGGAACACCTGATGTGAGTAACTGGTGACGCCACCTGGGACCATGGTGAGGTCCTGGCCTGTGCTGCCACCAGGGACGATGTCTGGATCTGTGTGGCCCTGCAGCAGCAGGGATCTGTTACCACCAAAGGCCAGGCAGATGTACTTAGTCTGCGCGGCTGCCAAGGGACATGCTGATGTCTGAGGGCTGTGGAGAACTGGCCCCACCCCTCACCTGGGCATCCTGGGAGAACTGGTCCCAGGGAAATAAAAGCAGGAGAGCCAGATGCAGCACTCAGGAGAGCAGGCCAGCACTTTGTAGGAGTTGCAGGTGAGTCAGCCCTCGGGGATAGGAATGTCGGGGAGCTGGCCTGACTACTCATCTCCCTATGGTGGTGGATGAGAAAGAGATCTCCTCTCTCCTCACCCCTTACCACATATAGCAGGCTGGATACCTGGCCCTGGAGTCAGGAGAGCAGGAGAGTTTTCCTGCCTCTCACCTGCTGCAGCGTTCATGAGAGCAGGCCCTGCACCTTGCCTGGGCAGCACAGTAGGGTTGACCCTGGTTGGGGGTTGGGGGGGGGGGGGCGGTGGCTCCAGTAGGCCAACCTGAGGGGGTGAGCATGGGAGAGCTAGCCCTGCCACTTGTCTGCCATGCAGTGACATGGGTAAGGGAGAGGTGCCCACCCCACCTTGCCACCCACTGCAGACAGGAGAGCCAGCCCTGCCTCTTGGTGGCTGGGCAGTGGTGCAGATGAGGGAGAAATGCCTTCTTCCATTCCCTTATCCCTTGCCATCTATGGCAGTTGGGAAAACTGGCCCTGTTCCGCACTGACTATAATACTCTGGAGAGCAGGTCTTATACTCTGCCTGGGCAGGTAGGTAGAGATGGCTCAAGTAGCCGGGGTCGCTGGTGAGCTGGTCCCAAGGGCATGAGAGCTGGAAAGCCAACAGGATGACCAGCTCAGATATCTACCAGGCCCAGATCCAGAGATTTGAATTAGCCCACCCCAACATCTACCCCACCAATGAGCTGCTGGAGTGCATGAAGGGGCCCATACCACAGGATCTCCACAACAACAGGATATCCAAGTGGAGTGCCACTGAGGTTCCAGCCCTGACAGAGTGGCAGAAGCCAGAGGCCTTTACGAGACCAAGGGGTCATTGCAAGGAACATTTGCCAGTAAAAAACTGTGGACAAAAGGGTACACTGTGGGGCACCCTGTGACACACTACAGTTTCCACAGTGGATTACTTTTCTCTGTATGTGGGGAGGTTGCAGGGGTGGAGGGTGGATATGAAGGGGGGGCAATGAGTGGGATTGGGGTGCATGACATGAAAGTCACAAAGAACCAGTAAAAGGTTTTTAAAAATAAATATGCATAACTTTTCTTTATGAGACAAAACATAAAACATAAAAATAAAGACCTTGAAGAGCATCATTTGAAAGGCTCATTTTAACGGTTTTATGTATAAAAACTGAAAGTATATCATAGTCCCTTAAATAAACATGTATATATGCTTTAACATAGTTCTTGGGACTAATATAACAAGTTTAATAAAGAATAAGAATTAGACTACATATCCTGATCCATCCCTATTGTAATCCAATTAACACTACTTTGAAAGTATTTACATTCACTACAGAAATTCCGGTTTGACAACCAGAAAAGACTACTAGTATATTCTCAAAAGAAAATCTAATTTAGAAAGTTAATTTCAAATAATTAAATATTCATGAACATTCTAAAGTATCTATGTAATTGGCTTAAAATAAACCATAATTAGATAACCAAAAATTGAAAAGCAGGAATTAATTAAAATATAACAATCATATCAATTTTAATTACTATGTAGTAAGCAGAACAAATGAGCCTTTATTTTTACTGAAATTTGATTAAACCAAATGAAATCTGACCAGAACTTATATATAAATCTTAAATATATATTTTGTCAATATCATAATAGACAAATTACATGGAGATATTTCTGGGATTTCTGAATGAATCAGATTCTATGTTAGCCACTATACAATGCAGAAATAAATCTCCTAAATTAGTTTCAAGGAGTAAGTTTCCAGAGTAATAATCTCTAAGTTTTTAACAATAGGTCCTTACTTCTATTTCCGTGTTAAACTAAATAATAAATGAAAACTTCATCCCTAAACAAACACATGATTTTAAAAAGGACTGACCCTGTCCACAAAAACATCAGTACAGAAATTAACATAAATAGAACATTCAAAAAATTAATTGTGATGCAGAAGCTTTCAATTCCTTCTAGTGAAGGTAAAGGAACAATTTAAAAGTTTTAAAATGTAATACTGTAGAATGGGGTTAGTATAAATGACTTGTTCAATAGACTAGCATGAACTCAGTGTAGTCAAGCATAAAGGAATAAATAAATCCAATGTCAAAAATTATTTCATCAAAATAAAAATTAACAATAGCTCAAAAATATTTTTAAATATTTTTAAGAAACAAAATGAAGCCTTCTGTAGCCTACCAATAAGCACACTGAAAATTAAATGTAAGAGAAACATGACCAGTGCCTTGCTCAGTATTCACCAGAGACACTTGCTCCAGTAACACATGGGAGCAAACAAAAAGACTCATAGCCAAACCACATGAGAGGGTGAGAGAGCTTGGGCCATGCAGTACTAAACAAGGTGTCTCCACCAAACCCCTCAGGGCTCAGGGAACCCTGCAGGTAGGATGAGCCACCAAGAGAACAGGCCCTTCTAAGTCAACATGATGAGAGCACACGAACCCGTCCACAGAGCCTGCAGCAACATGCACAGACCCTCAAAGGCTCTGCATGTGTTCAGTGTTTTTACAGGATTCCTGAGCGAGTGGACGAGGGGGTCTCTGTTTCTTGTGCCTGCTCTCGGGTTCTTTACCCTCTTTTTTTTTTCAAACTTCAATGTGTTCATTTTTTATGTATCTTAGTATATTTTATTATTACCCGTTAAAAGTCTGTTTCTTTTCTAGTAAGACAGAAATGGAAGAATTAAGAGGAGTAGAAAGAGGGGAAACCATAACTAGGAAATGCTATGTGAGAAAAAATATTTTTTGAATAGAAGAATAAAAATGAAATTCAGTAATACAGAACACAAATAAGGAATCAACTATGAGAGGCAGGCACTGAAAACGTAACTGCCGAGGAGTGTTAGTGCTAAGTCTTAATGGGAACATAAATTATATCCAGTATGTACAAATTTTTTTAACTAAAGAAAGATGAATTATTTCATATTGAGTAATATGAAGGTATCACCATCAACTTCTTAGTCAGAAAACCCAAGCATCACAACTGTTTCATGGTATCCTTCACACTAGTTGGTTCAACATGACTGCATGTCTCTGCTGTCACTCATCGCCACAGAGAAGCCACGGTGACACTTATGAAGGAGGCATGAACGTCTCACCACTCAAGACAATGAGTGAGCATGAGCTGTCTCTAGGCAAGTCAACGTTATTTCACCGTGAGGGGGTTCAGTGTGGTTACAAACACGGGTCCTCGCACTTACCTGGATTTTAATAGGCCAGGAAAAGTTGCTGACATACACATAAAACGTGATATTAGGGTTGCTCCTGAAGTTGAATTTCTCGTAGGAAAAACTATCTCTGTATTCCTTTATATTTGTCTTAGAAACTATAGGAGTCTCTTCTCCAGATATTGTCCCACCTAAAATATGAAAATTAATTAATTATAATTGATATTAAGAAACAGAGATCCTTATTAAATCAAACTAAACATATTATATCACACAGATATATGAATACACACATTAGTATATATAACAACAGCCTCACAAACTGAAGCCACAGAGCACCATCACAAAAACTGTACCATGCCAGCTGCTTACACGTCATGGTGGCTCCGCACAGCACCATTGCCATTTAGAACAAAGACAGGTTTGCCAAAAATACAATGTAACAGATTTAGTATAAAAATTGCATTTAAAAATGCTGCCAGGCTGTGCAATGGCACTGATTTTGAGACGTGATGCTCTTGTGTAAGATGACTTGACCCCAAATCTGTCTCGGGGGAAGGAAGCCCTTGGGCCACTGCGGAGGCCACCAGCAGCCACTGCGGAGTCCACCAGCAGCCACTGCAGAGGCCACCAGCAGCCACTGTGGAGGCCACCAGCAGCCACTGCGGAGGCCACCAGCAGCGAAGGCTTCCTGGAAGCCACACGTGGATCCATGAGAGCCACTTGCACTTCCTCAGCAGAGACTTCTGTGCCATCAAACCACATCTGTTCATGTCTTAATCCAATCAAAATGAAAAACACAATTGAATTGCTTTTCTAAAAACTGAACTATTCCTATATTTAAAAACCTAAAAAGAGTCCATAATTTAAAATACTACATGAATGTTCAGTTACTGAACATATTGGACATTCAGTAAATGTTTACTGGAATTAGCCAAATGGAACAGGGCATTTCTAACTGCTCAGTGAGACCGCTACCGTAATGAGCAGTGAAAATCATCGGAATTAGTAGACTAAGCAGTGGGACGAATTTCCCATGATCTATTCCAAACGTGGCGCGTGTGCACTCGTAACGTGCAGTCTCTGTGCCCGTCACCTAACAAATGTGTTGGAAATGACCTAACGAATTGATAATCCAACATAACAAGTTATCTTCCTCGTAGATGTGATTTCTTAAGATCAATCACTTCAATTTGGGAACTCTATTATGGAAGGCATGCTCATAAAATGTATTTCCTCTTAGCCGTGGTGCCAACCAGAAGGAATGTATTTCAAAGACTGAAAATAATAGACAGTTTGTTGTATTTATCAGTGAGTATGAGAGAACACTTTCGCTTCATGTAAATATTGGGGTTGGTAATTAAATTTATAACTTCAATAAAGAATTGAGGTAATTGAAATCTTGGTCTCTTTAGACATTAAAGAGACAATCTTAGTTAAAGTCACAGTATTTCCCAGCAGCACTACTTTAAATGCCCAAGTGGTGTGTATTATCTGCTAGACTTCTAATTTTAATTGAATAAAGAAGTTATAGTATTAACTATAATATATTTAATGTATTTAATATTTAATATATTTCAAGTTACTACTTGTTATTTTATCAGTAAAACCATAAGATGATGAAAAGCAATTGTATATATATATTTTTTTTTGAATGGCAAGTCACATCAGAACAACTTTAACACATAAGCACATGTGGAAGAGACATGACAGAAAATTCTTGTTACCTGTTGAGCCAACCGACCACGTAATGTTGAGATTAAAGTTGTTGGAAGCATTGATTGAAATGTCCAAATTCTTGTTTGACTATCAAAAAGAAAACAAAGTTTAAAATGGTGTGTTAAATGCCTATTAGTCAACCCACTGATTTGTTCATTAAATTTCTGAAACTGTATAATGTAAATATTCAACTGAATAAACACAGATAGCATTTGTGCTGTTTAATGGAAAGCAAACTGTGATGAACTCAAAGGCGAGGCTCCTCATTTATCGTCTCTAACAAGTTGGCTTTTGTTTTTTATATCATTTCTGAGAAGAAATTTTAAGGATGTTGTACTTATAAGAAAAGTTTGCTATTATTATTAGGTAAGATGTCTTCTTTTCCATTTGTTTAATCTTCTTGTCTTTACCCAGAGCAAAGAGGCCTGTGACGGGTGCTGGCTATTGGTAGTGAGTACAAGATGACTGCGCAGCTAGCACGTGTGTAGCTCAAGAAAACAGTAAAGTGGGACAAAAGTCAGTGAAAACCAGTGATATGTTTTACTGCAAACGAGTAAGACTTGCATATAGCATGCCTTGAATTCCTGCGCTTTACTTGCAAATAGGAATTTTCTGAGTGCTAAGTAAATAAGCATAAGCATAAATGTGGATGTAAAATTTAAACCAGGAGACTGCCAATCAAAACTACTAACTTATCAATTACCTAAATCACAAGGACATCTACATTTTATGAAAAGAAAATTTACAAGCTTCAGTGGTTTCTAAAGAATTCCCCCTACGTGATAATTCTAAGAAGTTAAATCACAAGAAACATGATAAAAGACAAAGAAGGACCATGGATGCCATAGCCATAGCAGCATTCCCTGCGGAAGACTATGGATGCCGTGGCCAAGCAGCATTCCCTGCGGGAGACCGTGGATGCCGTAGCCTAGCAGCATTCCTTGCGGAAGACTATGGATGCCGTGGCCAAGCAGCATTCTCTGCGGAAGACTATGGATGCCATGGCCAAGCACCATTCCCTGCGGAAGACTATGGATGCCGTGGCCTAGCAGCATTCCCTGCGGGAGACCATGGATGCTGTGGCCTAGCAGCATTCCCTGCGGGAGGTGGCAGTGCAGTACCTGCTCTGGGTTGGCTATGAAGTTGATGGCGGTGTGGTGGCGATCATCCTCCTGGAGGAGGCTGAAGGTAAACTGGTAGTCAATCAGAAGACTGTCTGTGGGGAAAAGAGAATCCTGACATATACTTGAAAAAGAGCTTCATAAAAAGAAAGAGTTGGGTGAAAATACTTTGCACATAGTATTAACTTTGTCATTAAATACTAGTAACGATTCAAGTATAGTGAAATATAAATCTATGTCATGAAGCAACAAAAATATAATATAGACATTCAATTTACTATAAATCAAATAAGTAACAATTACACTGCACAGACTATCCCTATCAAACTGTACAGAAAGAAATAAACAGCACAGTTTTTCATGCTCTATTTTGCCTCAGAATTTCAAAATTACATGACTGCATCATTAGGGTATTTTGAATAACTAACTACCTGGCATTTGAAACACGGACCTTAATGGCAATAACTTAATATGCTCTAAATTTTTTAACAGAGTGGAGTAATGATCAATGAAATTACAATCTAACATGTTTTGAGTTTATACAAATGGATATAATTTAAAAGTATATCTTTCTATTGAATTATTGAACCATTCTTACGCTAAAGAAAAAAGATATAAAGAAATAAGAGAAGTCAAATTTTTAACATATGAATGACTAGAGTTGTAAAATAAGAGACTATCACATATTAAAAAGCAGTGTACAGCTGGGCATGGTGGCTCACGCCTTTAATCCCAGCACTTCTGAGGCAGAGCAAGTGGAACTCTGTGAGTTTGAGGCCAGCTTGGTCTACAAAAATGTGTCCAGGACAGCCAGATCTCTGTTAAACAGAGAAACTCTGTCTCAAAAGAAGAAGAAAAAGAAGAAGAAGAAGAGGAGGAGGAGGAGGAGGAGGAGGAGAAGGAGGAGGAGGAAAAGAAGAAGAAGAAGAAGAAGAAGAAGAAGAAGAAGAAGAAGGAGAAGGAGAAGGAGAAGGAGAAGGAGAAGGAGAAGGAGAAGGAGAAGGAGAAGAAGAAGAAAGCAGTGTATGTCAAATATATGACAGGTAAAGTATCCTGGTGGATAAGCTAACTATTCATATAATGTGTAATGTACAAGAGATAAATTCATAATATATATAATAACCAAGAAAGAAAAATAATCTAATGTTCCTTGATGAAAAATATAGTTTATTTAGAAGCATATTGCTCATGCACAAAAAAATTAAGTAAAGTATTGGTATCTACTATGTTTGAAATGTAAAAATATCACAGTAAGTGTTTAAGGTTGCAACTAATGATACACATCTCATCATTTCATATGATGAATTCACAGAGACAAACCCACAGAGGCAGATAAAAGCAAAATGATAACTAAGACCTAGGTAAAGGGGAATTGGATACAACCACTGAGACACAGAAGTCTTATTTTGAGAGAATGAAGATGTAAGTTAGAAAATGGGGTTGGTTAGGTAACTTTGTGAATATTCAAAACCCTCCTGAGCTGTACACTGTGACTACAACGTCAAGGACAGCTCAAATAGTTCTCAACAACTGTAGACAACCAGGCCGTTACACACGTGTGTGGGCACGTGTGTGTGTGTGTGTGTATGTGTGTGTGTGTGTGTGTGTGTGTGTACACATAATCACACAAACAGGTAATTATTTACAAAGAAGTACTACTAGTATAGTCAGTTTGACACAAGGTTGGGTCACCTGGGGAAAGGAAACTCAGTTAAGAAAACGCCTCCATCACACTGGAATGCAGGCCAAGTCTGGGGGCGGATATTCTTGTTTAATGACTGATTTGAGGAGAGCCCTGCTCATCCCGACCATCCCCACAACAGGTGGTCAGGTGCTCAGCAGGCTGGACAAGCCCTGGATCAAGCAAGCAGAGGGGCAGCATCCCTCCAGGTGTCTGTTCCAGGTTCCTGCCCTCACTGCCCTCAGGGAAGGACTACAAATGTAAGCTGAATAAACCCCTTCCTCCACAGGTGGCTCCTCCTCCTTGTGTTCACTACAGCAATAGAAAGCCTGACTGGCACAGATGGCCACGGCACTTGCATAACAATAAAGACCAACAGACATAATGTGAGGCCATAATTATTTATGGAAACGTACACTCAGGAATGCTTTTCAAATTCAAATGTGGTGATAATAATTTAAGGGGTAAAATATCCTAAAAGTATACATCCACATGTATGCAAGAAATGAAAGTAAACAGAAATACAGAAATGACCCAGAAGAGCTGGAAAGATAGGTCCGCTGCAGGGGCCTAGGCTCAATGCACAGCCCCACGGGGAGGCTCACGACTGTCTGTCACTGCAGTTCCAGGAGACCTCGTGGGCTTTTCCGGGCCCCTCAGGCATCGCACACAGGCGGTGCACAGACATACATACATAAAAATAAGTATTTTAAAAGAAAATAGCACACAAATAAAAGGCAATGAATGACAGGACAGAGATGATAGGAAGCATAGCTATTTTAAAAGTATTAAAAAGAAAACATTATCTTGTTATGTCTACAGCCAGGTTGTTTACTAAAGGTGTTTAAAAAAAAAAAACCAGCCCGGTGGCACTGGCACATGCCTTTAATCCCAACTTTCGGGCAGCAGAGGCAGGAGAATCTCTGTCTTCAAGGCCAGCCTGGTCTACAAAGTGAGTTCTGGGACAGCCAAGGATACACAAAGAAACTCTATCTCAAAAAGACAAGCTAAATAAGGAATAAATAGCCATTTAAAGTGATGTGGCAAGCACACACATATAAACACCCACAGCTTTCATATCAGGGAGTTATTATATTAGCATAGCATCTAACCCAATACATAAAATTGATAAATAAAACACCTTTTTGAGATAAGGTTTCTTTATGTAACAGCCCTCGCTCTCCTGAAACTCGCTCGGTAGACCAGGCTGGCCTCAAAGATCCACCGGCCTCTACCTCCGGAGTGCTGGGATTAGAGACATAATGTGAGGCCATAAAGGTGTGCACCACCTCTGCCAAGACCCCCGGCTAAATACAACACTTTAGTTATTGTATCTAGCCAGGTGGACATACTATCTGGTTACAGGTAAGCATATAGAAAAACACGACTTTTAAATACTAATACGTATCCAGAAACTTGATAGGCACAAATATCATTTCATACAGTCTATCTGAAGATGTTTATAATTTCCAACAATATAATTTATATTTCTAATAATTTGTGTTCTGGAAACCTTGCATTTTTAAAATTGTCTAGTCTACTAATAATTAAAAGATGTGTGCTTGTTAAATTTCTATTTCTTTTATAATTATTGTCGTTTCATCAATCTTTGATCCCCATATTAGGCCTATTTTGCTATCTGTGTATTCCAGATATGAAGTTTAATGTATGGCCGACCAATGCTGCAAGGTTGTCACGAAATGTGCAAAGTATTTTAAACTAAAGACTTCTTAAAAGGAGATGTTTTGAGTGTGTATCAGAAAGCACATTAAGAAGGTACAGATGTGGTACAAGGAGGAAAATACTTTGTGTTTACTGTGTTGTTTTTAAAGACTACCACACCCACATGCTCTGTGGATGACACAAACAGAATGGTGGTGAGCTGGAACCCTCGTGCCTCACAACTACAGAAAGCTTGAAACACATTAAAAAGGTGAGCACACTGAAAGAAAACTTAGATAGATGGAAGAATCTCACAGGTGTCATTAATAATTTTGAAATGCATACACTCATTTAACTCATTATTAATCACCAAGTTAGGAGATGGAAAAGCGCCATGAATTGATTATTCACGTTGCCCTTACCAGTGGCATGCATGCCTCGCTATGGGAGGACAGACAGTGTGAGAGAAGGGATATCCAGCAGGCAAATCTTCATGAAAAGATGGTGATGTCATGAAACATAAAAAGTATCAACATGATGTGGTGATTTCTAATCACAAAAAGGTGTATAATTCACCTGCTAAAATTCAACCTAATAAAGAAACTACAGCTATAGAGACCCAGCGAGTATCCAGCACACATCAGGCCCGATGTGCTTCC
Organism: Acomys minous; assembly: GCF_964271855.1. NCBI lineage: Eukaryota > Metazoa > Chordata > Mammalia > Rodentia > Muridae > Acomys > Acomys minous. The sequence goes on from NC_140484.1 coordinate 3,395,318, forward strand.
AGAACAAAGCGGGAAACAAAGCCCAGACCATCTCTAAGATCATTAAGTGGGACATTCCCCCTTGGATTCATATTTTAGATCAATATAATAATGATTAACAGCAATCTATCTTTTTCTGGAATGGATACGCATTACTTCTATTACTGGGATTATAAATGGGGTGTTTTTAAAGGAATGCACAGACAGAATCACTTCCTTTAACACTGATCTTTAATAAGTCTTCATATCACATACTTGCATGATTAACAGGTAAATTAACATAGCTACATTCATTTCTGAAAATGAGTTATCTCATTTCTGGTTTGCATATGTGTCTCAGATGCAGGCTTACAAAACTGTGATTCACACAGGCACGGTCCCTCATCCTAGCGTGATGAGACTGAAGTGCCCAACTCAAGCTTCAGAGTGAAGCCTCCGGGGCCGGGCCATCGCTCAGTCAGCTGAAGGGGCATCCATGAAAGAAAGCGGGGCTGGCTTGCACAGCGTGTGGATTCATACACAAAAGCAAGGGATGAGAAAAACAAGCTGCGGAGCTTTGGAGACTACGGAATGTTCGTGACACATTTACGGCAACTTTTACTTGACAAAAATCACATGACCTCCAAACATTTTGTTTAACAGGTCTAGTCAGTGAGCATATATATTTAGCAACATGCGTGCTTATTTATTTATTTATTTGTTTATTTATTTATTTATTCATTTATTATTTATAATTTACATGTGTGTACTACCATTAGACCTACCATGAGCATCATACAATTAATTGTACATGTGGAGATCCATCAAAACACAATGCCGTGTACCCAATTTTTCACGTTATATGAGGAAAGTACAACCGTGAAATAGCTTCACACCCTGTAAGCATGAGTCCAAAATAGAATGTGGCAGAAAAGTAACAAAAGCTGCGGCCAGATGAAAATTTAGGCTGCTTAGGAATACGCAGATTAAAGCACTAAAGATTCTGATAAAACCAAAATTTCCCCTTCATATGTAGTGTGGGGCTTAGTCTGGCTCGTGTACCCCAAAGTGTTCGTAACCTTTCCTAAAACCTTGTTCCTGCTTGACCAATAAAAACCTAACACACCTGGGCAGGGAAAACGGGATGAGCGTGGCTGAGGATCCTGAGCTGGTGGACTGAGAGGTTATTGGAAGAGGAAGTGGTCAGAAACCGGAGGAGGAAGAGCAGGAGAAAGAGGGTCGCCATGGGTTAAGTGGAGAAGCACATGGCCAGCGTGATGGAGGGTTTGGCCCAGATGATGAGCACTAGCAAATATTTGGGATTATGCATAGGAGGTAGCTCGGTAGAAATTATTAGAAGCAGATGGCGTGGGATTGGGGCAGGGTATGGGACACCTGCCCCACTATGGGGGGTAGTTTGGGGGGTTAATAGCTGCACTGCCCAGGTGAACCAAGGCTATTTTAAAAGATAACAAATGTCAGTGTCTTCACTGACTGCTAGAAGGTTAAAAAAAAAAATACAGCCATAGTAATAATTAGAGCTTGGATCTCTGTCCACTACCAACTCCAGTTCCAGGCAAACAGATAAGAGCATAGTCAAAGAGAAATTCACATTAAGCTCTCTAAAGTTCAAGTAAAAGAAATGCATTAAGCAGACAAAGCATACAGTCCAAAACAAGAAAACTCTTTCATTCATATTAAAAGGAAAAAAAAAAAAAAAAAAACCCAGAATTGTCTCGTTAAAAGTAAGGACTAATTCAAGTTTCATGTGTTCCCTGTTTCATATGATGCAGCATTCTATGGCACTAAGATTGACATTTGGTATCTTTAACTGGCTGCTATGATAATGTATTAAAAATTTTCTCTCTTAGGCTGGAGAATCGGCTCAGTGGTTAAGAGCTCTCCTTGTTCTTATAAAGTACCTGGCACAAGATGTGCGTGTGGTGCACAGAGAGATGTGCAGGAAAAAAAAATATTCATTCTCCTTCTCTCTGCCTCTCTGTCTCCCCCCCCCTCATATTCAAACAAGAATATTACACCATATAAACACATATATATGGTTTATATAGATACATATGCTTCTAAGTAATGTTTCTACATCTAAGACCTACACATTAACTAGGTAGACGAGTACATCCTAAGGGTGGTGGGTTAGCACTAACACACGAGCGGAAGCTAAGCAATGCTGAAATATAAAAGTCACAATTTTCAACATAGGCACCACATTAGCATCTCAAAAGCTATCCTGAATTCTAAATTACAATAAGAGTAACGAAAAATAAGTCATTTGTTAAAAAACTAAAACATACCAAAATGTAAGCTAGTTGAGAAACAGAGTAAAGCGCAGCATCGCAGCTCGGTCAGGACGTAAAGAACAGATGCACAGATCACAGCGGGACCTTATGAAACTAATCAGTGCACGCTTGCAAATGCAGCAGCTGAAATTTTCATACACTCAGTCTTTCCTTCAAGCTTAAAAGGCTTTTTGTTACTGTTTATGATTTTTAAAATTCATGTAACCAAAATGCATGTGTCTTTAAAGTAGTGTATTTTTAAATAACCGAGGATAAATTCAGTAAGTCGATGTCGATGGGGACCGATAGCTTTCTCATATATCCTGACTGAGGTTTTTAAGTTACTCCCTGCTGTGTTAGCACGCTGCACTCAGGGTCTTTAAGTTACAGTGCCCACTTGCAGTTCAAATTCTGATCTAATCTCAAAGACCAGAAAGTTTTTGTTTACTTTCAATTCCCTCTCAAAGTTTCCTCGCTCTGAGCTGTGCTGAGGATGGTAACACTGCCATCTAGTGTGCTACGGCGATTTCTCCGACTCTTCTGAAAGGAAGCCATTGCATGCATTTTGAGAAATTTTTCAATAAATCGGCACTGGGGCTAGTTAATGATCAATGCCAAGCAAATACAACATGATCTGCTTTAGCACAAGGCATGGTGGGAACACCCGTAGCCCCAGAGCTCCAGCAAAGCTCAGGCAATGAGTTTGGGGCCAGCTTGGACTAACAGTGGATACACTCTGTATTTCAAATACTTAGCACAAAAGGAAATATAGATTTTTCCCCACTGATGCTCTTTAAATATTGATTACATTTTATATTGAAAATACTTTATATGTGTTGAGTTAAATATTTTATTTGAATTGATTTTACTTATCCATTTACTTTTGCCTATGACTCAAGCTATACTTATATTAGACAGCATTGATTTAAATGTATTTTAGTGGACCGGGCGGTGGTGGCGCACGCCTTTAATCCCAGCACTCGGGAGGCAGAGGCAGGCAGATCGCTGTGAGTTCGAGGCCAGCCTGGTCTACAGAGCGAGTCCAGGACAGCCAAGGCTACACAGAGAAACCCTGTCTCAAAAGACCCAAAAAAAAAAAAAAAAGTATTTTAGTTTTCAATATAAATGGCTCAAGCATTGATATATTTAAAACTTATAATGAATGGAATATAAGCTACAGAATATATTAATACTTGTAACTAGTCACCATTTGGTATATACAAAATCTGCACAAAACAGTAAAAGAATAATTTCTAAGAAAAATAGGGAACAAATATGTCCATATAAAACCTAAGAAACAACAGAAAGAAAAGCCACTAGTTGTAATTGAAATATGCTGTACACAAATAAATTTATAATCTCAAAAAAATCCAGTAAAAACCTATCACCTTTAAAGATATTAATGATAAAACTATTTAAAACAAACAAAGTAATGCATACACTAGTAAAACAACAAAGGGAGAAAAGAAATGAAGCCAGGGCTATGCTATTCACCCTCCACTTGAACTCTAGCAACTCGTAACTTAATCAATCATGAGAACAAATTTGTTTTTGTACAAGTATTATAAGCAAGAAACATAGGAGGATAAATCCATACACATATGGGCACTTGATTTTTGACAAAAAAAAAAAAGCCAAATCTATTCAATGGAAAAAGGATAGCATCTTCAACAAATAGTGCTAGTCTAACTGGATGTTTACATGTATAAAAATCCAAGTAAATTCATACTTGTCACTATGTACAAAACTCAAGTCCAAGTGGATTAAAGACCTCAACATAAAACCAGAGACACTAAATTTGTTAGAAGAAAAAAGTGGGGAAGAGTCTAGCACAGGAAACAACTTCCTGAACAGAACTCCACCAGCCCAGGCTCTAAGGTCAACAATTAATAAATGGGACCTCATGAGGCTGAGAAGCTTCTGTAAGGCAGGAGACACTGACAACAGAACAAAGTGACAGCCTACAGACTGGGAAAGATCTTCACCAACCCTACATCTAACAAAGGTTTAATATCCAAAATATATAAAGGGCTCAAGAAATTAAACACCACCAAACCAAATAACCCAAATAAGAAATCGGGCTCTGAACTAAGCAGAATTCTCAACAGAGGAATATCAAATGGCTGAGAAACACTTAAAGAAATGGTCAATGTCCTTAGTCATCAGAGAAATGCAAATCAAAATGACTCTGAGATTCTACCTTACACCCATCAGAATGGCTAAGATCAAAAACCCAAGCGACACCACATGCTGGCGAGGATGTGGAGAAAGGGGAACACTCCTTCATTGCTGGTAGGAGTGAAAACTTGTACATCCACTTTGGAAATCAATCTGGTGCTTTTTCAAAAATCTGGGAATAGTTCTTCCTCAAGACCCAGATATTCCACTCCTGGGCATATACCCAAAAGATGCTCCACCACACAACAGGGACACATGCTCAACCATGTTCATAGCGGCCTTATTCATAATAGCCAGAACCTGGAAACAGCCCAGATGTCCCTCAGTTGAAGAATGGATAAAGGAACTGTGGTACATTTACACTATGGAATACTCTCAGCTATTAAAAACAAGGAAATCCTGAAATTTGCAGGCAAATGGATGGAACTAGAAATGATCAGCCTGAGTGAGTTAACCCAGACCCAGAAAGATACACATGGCATATACTCACTTATAATTGGACACTAGCCCAACAGAGATGTCCCCTGAAAGTCTTCACTTAGCAGGAGATTGGGATAGATACTTGGACTTCCTATTGGGACACCAGGTGAGTGAAGTATGGTAGAATGGGGAAACAGAAGGATCCAGGGGTCCTAGAAACCCACAAGAAGACCATTAAGGCTGGCAGATCTGGACCCAGGGGGGTTCAGCTCAAACTGCTGTACCAACCAAGGACAATGCATGCAGTAAACCTAGACCCCCTATGCAGATCCAGCCAATGGACAGCACGTTCTCCACGGTTGTGTGGCACTTAGAGGAAGAGTAAGCAGGCTATCAGGAAGAGACCTGACAGGCTGTGATCTTATGGTGGGGCAGGAGGTCCCCTTCTGTCACAGACCTAGGGGAGGGGAAGAGGATGAAAGAGGGAGGGGGAACGGGAGGACACAAGTGAGGGGATAGCAATTGAGATGTAATCTGAATAAATTACTTAAATAAAAAAACATCCTACACAGTCACAATAAATTAGTCAATCATCAGAATTTGGGCCAGGCTTTATTTTCACATTCCTATTCTAATTTCATCATTCCTTTCCATGTTGTTTTACACAACTTTCCGCATAGTCTCTCATATTGTTTAGGTGCTTATTTTCTCCTTGTTGTCTCATAACTTATGAATTCCATATAATTTTTACCCCAATGTAAGTATATGGTTGGAGCCAGTGAATCTTTGAGTGTCCAGAATGTTGTAATAATGCAAAAGAGGCTGCACTGCTATTTTCCTTAACCCCACAAATTTTCTTGGAAAAGATGTGATTTTTTTCTTGCTATCATAATCAATTCATTTTAAACTATGCACCTCACTTTAAATAGCTTGATGAGTCAGCAAACATTAATTGCTGAACGACGCAGACTTTACAATGTGGCAGTCACGCCAGTTTTGCAGATTTTAGCACTCACTATCATTTCCTTCATGGTTCACAGTCTCCACGCCTGGTTCCCTCTGTGAGCTGTTTCTCACGCTGCTGGAGCAATATTTGTCATATTTACTTAGACAAAAACTGCTTTCTATGCTTTTTTATGTGTTTTACAATTATATATTTATGTTCCCTTGGCCTCTTTTTTTCCAATTTCCTTTTTTGTTGTTTCACATAGAAAATATTTATTTTTTTCCTATTTAGAGTTAAGAAAATACGGTACATAGATACAACAAATAGTATTTTATTCAGCTATAGAGATGATGATAGCATGACATTTCAGAAAAATGAATATGATTGAAGATTACTATGCTAAATGAAATGAGTCAAAACCAAAAAAAAAAAACAACAACAACAACAACAACAACCAAAAAGAAAGAAACATAAGAGGATTTGGAGTAACAAACTTTGTGCCACCTTGCTAGTTAGACTTGGCACACAGATCACCCATGTGCTAAGAACATGAGAGCAGTTGCAAACATACATGCAGTGCACACTCAAGATGAAGGCACACACGGAAATGTTTCTCTTCAATCAAATCTAAACCTCTTAAGCCTCAAGCCCAGCGTCTCTCAGCCTCAGTTCACTGTTTTGCACCTGATGGCTCCTTCTTCTGAATAAGGTATCAGAGCTCTTCCAGCTGCCCAGCAGTACCCCGGCCCGCCCCTGACCACTGAGCTCCCTTGGTACCATGGCCTCCTCCAGCTGGGAAAATAAATCACTGCCAAACACTATCAGGTGTGTCACAGTGAACACCAGCACAATAATAAGATTTGGGGTGTTTGCTACGTTATCAATAAAAGTAGAAAATATAAGAATGTACTTATTTACAAGCTTAGAAAATCATATAAAGGTAAAATATTGAAATCATAAACTCTGGAGATAATAATGTCAGTAAAAAAATCTTATACCAAATATAGGCAAATCAGCAACAAAATATTGGGGTGGGAGCTCAGAACTCACCACTCAAGGAGTAAAAAAAAAAAGGATATTTGAAAATGAAAAATTGATGAGCTAGAAAACAAAGTCAGCAAAGAGAGCAAAACTCAAGATTGATTGTGTAAATAGATAAATAGTAAATACATAAAAAAATCTTTTAACAAACTATTTAAAAGCACCACAAAGATAGGAATTAAATGATTACTCTTTACTAAGCCCACCATGTCCTGAAGAGATGGCTCAGCTATTAAAGGCTAAGCTCCCAACCAAAATGACAAAAAAAAAAAAAAAAAAAAAACCAACCAAACAAACAAATTCATATAGCATTTCACAAGTATTGCTTTTTAAAGCAATCTTTCAAATTCATTCATAAAAGCTAATCCCACAATTCAAAACTATGCATGTAAAGATAAAACATAATCAAGAACTAAGAAAACAACATACAAAAAGATAAACTATATTCACTGATATTTAAATAATCCTATGTAAACTGTAAACAGGAAATAATTTCCAATATTGAAGTAATATTACTTAAAAGTGTGATTTACTCCAGAACAAAAAGTTTAGTGTTAGAAAATCCAATAATGAAATTTACTATTTGGTAATAGAAAATAAATAAATAAATAAATAAATGTGTTCAGAAACAAATGTTATAACTTCCTAGGATAGGAAGGAAGTGGCACGGTTTGATACAAAGAAAATGTAGTGTAACTGCTTCTTGAACAAGGATGTGTGTGAATGTTATCATGTCAGAGCACACGAGGACAGTCGGCGGACACACTAACGCTGACGTGGACAACGCAGGACTCGGGAAAGGGTGGACAGTAAAGTGCAAGCAGGAAGACCTGAGTTCAAGCCCCAGATCCCACATAAAACAGCCAACACAGGGATAAATCTGACCAAGAAAGGGGTGGGGAGTGTTGGAGGGATGGTCTGATGTATTTTGATGCTAATTAGTTTGCTGTCCGTGTGACCCCTCTTCTGCTTAATAAAAAAGCCATGCCACCTGGGCAGGGCAGGAGATAGGTAGAGCTTGGAAAGAGAGGAATTCTGGGAAGAAAAGAGACCACCACGAGGAGGAAGGAGAGAGACCTGAGGAGAGGAGAGGAAGGCCGCCATGGGTTAACTGGAGGAGAAGCACATGGCTGGTGGCATGGATGGAGAATCCGGCCCAGATGAAGAACATGAGCAAGTACTTGGGATTATGGATGGGAGGTAGCTTAATAGAGGTTATTGGATCCATGCCTGCCCCACTATGGGAGGTAGTTTAGAGAATTGATACCTGCCCTGCCCCAGGTTAACTAAGGCTATTTTAAAATATAACAGGTGTCTGTGTCTTAATTGGTTGCTAGCTGGGCCTACAGATAATACATGTAATTTTTAAAAAAACAATAGGGGAGTGAAAGACATATACAATTAGAACCATAAAACATTGCTAAAATAAATGAAAGAAAATTAAAAATAAAAAAATGACATTTCTATCAGTAAAGACTACTATAGTAAAAATGTCAATTCACTCAAATCCACCCCAAAAAACTGGGCAAAATCCTAATATAAATGCCAACAAGTGTCTTACAGACATTTCTCAGAATGCCAAATTTGTAAATTGAAGTTCATTTAAATTAAAAACGCCTTGTTCGCAGGCCTTTAATCCTAGCCCTTAGGAGGCGGAGGCAGGCAGATCTCTATGAGCTCAAGGCCAGCCTGATCTACAGAGCTAGGTCCAGGACAGCCAGAGCTACACAAAGAAACCCTGCCTAGGAAAACAAACAAAACTGCCTTTCATTTGACTTCAAGTGCTACACTTGTCTTTTTCTGGCCTGGATTACCTCGCTTGGGACAACTGTTTCAAGCTCTATCCACTTACCTGAAACTTTACTTATTCTTAACAGCTGAATAGCATCCCGCCTGGGAAATGCACCGTTCTCACTCTCCATTCATGCCCAAAAGTGGCACAGCAGGATCTGGGGCTCCCAGAGGAGCCTGTGCCTGAGTTCCACAGGGCTGTCCCCTGTGCATGCTCCCACAAGCCACACCTACGCGCCTGCACCCACCACCAACAGCACGTGCTGCCATTTGCTTTGTTGATCTTGGCTGTTCTGACTGGTATTGGGATGAATCTCTAAGTAGTTTTAAAACCCCAGCACTGAGAAGGGAAGTGGGCACAAAGCCCCGCCTCTAATCAGAAGCTATTTGTAACTGATGCCTGCTGGGAAACAAAACAAAAAATCTGTTTTCTCCAATGGAGTGAGTGCTCTGGGTACTACACACTCCGGGGGGCCTGCCTTGAAGTAGAGACACAAAACAAATGCCCCAGTTTGCTTTTGGTTTGAGGCTTTTTGTTTTGATTTGGATTTTTTTTTCTTTCTCTTCTTGGTTTCATTTTGTTGGATTGTGGTAGGGGACGTATTTTGGTATTTTTTTTTCCGAGAAGGGAGGAGAGAAAGGAACTAACATGAATTACATAAGCAGGGACAGTAGGATCAAAATATATTGTATAAAAAGAATTTACAAACAGAATCTGCCTTTTGAGAAAACTACTTTTTAAAGGGTTGAGGCATATCAAGACATGCAGCACATGCTTTATGAAGGATTTCTGACAAACATAAACTAAGAAAGAACGTTTGCCAACTATACATGTGATACATAACTTCTACGTGGAAAAAGGATCTTTAAGACCTAATGCCGCTTAGTTGGTTTGCACGCCCATTGAGGCAAACTAAAGTCACCTGGGAAGAAGAAACCTCAGCTAAGAAAATGCCTCCAAGTGCTGACTCTTCTGGGAGTCTTGGAGTTCTCCTGGCGGTGACTGATGTGAGAGGGCCCGGCCACCGTGCGCACCTCCACTCCTAGGGGGCGCTGATCCCAGCTCATAGGAAAGCACCCTGACCCAGCCCTGCAGCTGAACAAGTCAAGGAAGCAGCTGGGCTCTCCGCAGCTTCCTGCCTGAGTTCCTGCCCTGACTTCACTCAGTGATGGCGCTTTCCCCTTTCCCCACACACGTGGCGTTTTAACACAGCAATAGAAAGCAGATGCAAACAACCATGAAAATAAATCACTTAGAAAAAGTCAAACACTTCAAGTGACACAATAAACATTTATGTGTTAAAAGATTGCCACGATTGTTAGTGATGAATGAAAGGCAAATAAAATAAATTAGATTTCATTGCATAACTACCAGAACAGCTAGGATTGAAAGGCTGACTGTGTAAACACATTGAGAGACACGGAGGACTGAGACCCCGATGCGACGACCATTTCCGAAATCATTTTGGAAATGATTCTAACGAAGCTAAGCAATCAAATGGAAGCATCGACCTAGGGGACGGTCAGAGCTGTCCCTTGTAAATAGCCTATCATAAAATTGCATTTCTTCAAAAAATGTTAAGTACTACATTAAAATTATGGAAGTTTGTTTGAACCATACATTTTGTTTCTGACAGAATATATTATTATCTTACTGTTCAGTGTCGAAACATGCACCAAGCACTTAAGAGAATACTGCAAATAGACATTAATTAGCTTTCTAAGCAAAAGACAAATATGGGAGTATAAAGTATAACTTCCTACAAGCTATAGGAATGTTATGAATATAATCTCAAAAAATTAAAGTAAAATTATAAGTATGTGGACCAGAATAACTTAAATAGTAACGAAACCATAGGTATTCATTTATCTAAAGTTAACAATATAGATCAATTACTGTCAAAGAAAACATTAAAATACTTACAATAACATGTGCCCCTGAGTGGGTTACCAACATAGCGATTTTCAGAGTCACATCTGTAAAAACATAAAAGATTTATTCACTTTAAGTAATGTAAAATGTTAAAACTGTATCACATAAATGAATTTTTAAAAATAAATTTCCAAAATAATTGTAAAAAAACTAAAAATAAGTAGGCATGAGTGAATAGAAAATGTTTGTGAAAAGTAATAAAATCCACATAGACAACAGAACCTAGCATTGGTCAGACACAGAGTCCGACCCGCAGCTTCAGGAGAGGCACTTCTCCCCACTCACAATATAAGTTCACAAAAGTCTGAATAGAGACACAGACAGTTTTAAGTAGAAGAAAAACCATAACAATCATAAAACCCTATTTTCTTCATTGTAATATTATTTGAAATTAAAATATTCTATTTCATACAACAATGAACGTTTATTTTTAAAAAGTTGCCCATTCTGATGGGTGTAAGATGGAATCTCAGTGTCGTTTTGATTTGCATTTCTCTAATGACTAAGGAGGTCGAGCATTTTTTTTAAGTGTTTCTCCGCCATTTGATATTCCTCTGTTGAAAATTCTCTGTTTAGTTCTGAGCCCCATTTCTCTATTGGGTTATTTGGTTTGGTGGTGTTTAATTTCTTGAGTTCTTTATATATTTTGGATATTAGACCTTTGTCAGATGAAGGGTTGGTGAAGATCTTTTTCCAGTCTGTAGGCTGTCACTTTGTTCTCTTGACAGTGTCACCTGCCTTACAGAAGCTTCTCAGCCTCATGAGGTCCCATTTATTAATTGTTGACATTAAGGCCTGGCTAAGATCAATAACTCAACTGACACCACATGCTGGCGAGGATGTGGAGAGAGAGGAACACTCCTTCATTGCTGGTGGGAATGCAAACTAGTACAACCACTTTGGAAATCTATCTGGTGCTTTATCAGAAAAATGGGAATAGGGCTTCCTCAAGACCCAGCTATTCCACTCCTTGGAATAAACCCAGAAGATGCACTACCACACAACAGGGACATATGCTCAACCATGTTCATAGCTGCCTTATTCATAATAGCCAGAACATGGAAACAGCCTCAGTAGAAGAATGGATAAAGAAACTGTGGTACATTTACACTATAGAATACTACTCAGCTATTAAGAACAAGGAATTCCCGAAATTTGTGGACAAATGGATTGAATTAGAAATTATCATAATGAGTGAGTTCACCCAGAAGCAAAAAGAGTCAAATGGTATATACTCACTTATATGGAGACACTAGTCCAAGGGGTACGTCCCCAAGAAAAACTTTACCTACCAGGAAAGTGGGTAAGAGGGGAGGACATCCTATTGGGACTTTAGGTGTGAGAAGCCTGAGAAAATGAGGAAATAGAAGGATCCAGAGGGTCCTGGAAAACTACAGGCAGGTCTGGGCCCTGGGGTCCTCCTCAAACTATGGCACCAGCCAAGGAAAATATAGGCAGTAAACTTCGAACCCCTATCCAGACTAGGCGATGGACAGGACATTCTCCACCATTAAGTGGAGAAGGAGATCTGACTTTCACACAAACTCTGGTGCCCCATATTGGACCATGTCCCTTGGATGGGGGAGGCCTGGCGGCACTCAGAGGAAGGATAATAGGTCACCAAGAAGAGACTCGATACCCTATGAGCATATAGAGGGGGAGGAGGTCCCCCTCAGTCGCAGACATAGGGGAAGGGAGTAGGGGGGAAGCGGGAGGGAGGGAGGAATGTGAGGATATAAGGGATGGGCTAACAATTTAGATGTAATATGAATAAATTAATTAAAAAATTTTAAAAAGAAAAAAATTAAAAGTTGCCCTCAGAGTCCATCCATTCTCAGCCCCTGGCCTGCACATAAGTGCACACTCACAAACATGCATACGTGAGCACACACGTATGCATGTGCATGTATCACACATTCATATTTGTGCACACATACACAGGCTCGCTCAGTTGCGTTGAGAAAAGTTTTTCTCTAAATCAACAGACTCAAGCAGAATGGACTAATATGATCGAAAATCAAGAGCTGGAGTTCTGGGCTTTCATTACATTACAAATGAATACATATGGAGACTCAGACACACAAACTCTAAGTCAAAGACGTCAAAATATAATTACCTATGACAGCAGAGAAATTATGATTTTTTTATTTTTGTTTTCATGTCCAGAACAAAACTATCAGGTCAGACAGACATACAGTGTTGATCTGTATAATCTTATTTCTTGAAATTCATGTGCAAAATAAATTGTACAGAATGCGTGCACCAGAGGAACTGTAACCAGGGAACACTGTGAAAAGGGGGGTACAAAGGCTGTAAGAGCCAGAAGATCGGGGGTTCGCTTTAGCCGAGCCGTCCACTACTGTCCGACACTTCACCGTACCGTGTCACCAAGACAACTGCTCAAGCGTGACCTTCACAAGCACACAGTGGGCACGTGGGAGTGATGACTGCCTCAGTACAGGGGAGTATTACATACACCACCACCAAAGCAACTTCCGCAGGAAAGGGTTTAATTGGCTCACGCTTCCTCATCCCTGCTCGTCATGAAAGGAAGTCCGCACAGGATCTCAAACAGAGCGCACACCTGGAGGCAGCTGCTGAGGCGAGGCCATGGGAGGGCACTGCTTGCCCCCCTGGCTTGCTCAGCCTGCTTCCATATAGAACTCAGGGCCACCAGCCCAGGTGACGCCACCCATAATGTGATTCCATGAAAGACAATCTTCTAAGCATTCAGCGTTTAACAAATGCCAGCCAGGCTCACAAGCTTTGAAATACCCTACTGCCTGGTCTTATGGAGGCACTTTCTCAACGGAGGCTCCCTTCCCCCACGGGAATCTAGTTTATGTCAAGGTGGCATAAAACTGTGAAACAAGGCAGAGAAGAGTTCACAAGGCCTCAACCCTACACAAGGGACTCCACACGAGAAATGCAGAGGCCAGACAAAACTGTCTCCCCAGGGAAGAGCCCACCAATGGGTTAACCAACACCAGTGGTCAGCCATGAAACATACTACAAGTAATATCACACAGGCTGAGCAAGTTGTATTTAGAAACGTGTGTGTGTGTGTGTGTGTGTGTGTGCGCGCGCGCATGTGTGTGTATGTGTGTGTGTGCAATAACAGTGAAAGAGAGGCCGTAAGTTTGAACGTGAACAAAGAGTGGCATACAGGAGGGTCTAGAGGGAGAACAGGGGAAGAGGAAATGTTATAAATACATTAATCTAAAAAAAATTTTTAAGTTAAGGTGAAATATAAATACAAAAGTAACTAAATAGAGGAGCTTCATATTTAAATTAAGTTTTAGAAAGGTTAGAGAAACCTATGAAAAGTCTTTTTTATAGACGAGTTCATTAGAAGAGGAATTATATTATATTATAATGCAAATGTATGTTAATAATGAAAAATTAAGCTGAAAAGTAGGCTAAGTAATATTATACTTTGGATGCATTTTAGCCATGTGCTTGCTATTTTTATATTTGACACCTTAAAGATATTAAAATACACTTCCAATCTCTCTAAAGCAATGTTCTTTTATTAGAAAATCAAAAAAAGACCAGACCAGGCTCATCTAGCAAAGGTAGGCTAATCTGGCAAACATGACTGTCCTCCGTGCTACACAAGGTTACACTGCCGTCAGCAGTAAACACAGGTTCCTTTTCCTCCACACCCTTGCCAGCATTTGCTACCACGAGTTTCTGGACAAGAGCTCCTGGTGTGAGGTGGACCCTCAGGTTCGTCTGATGGCTAAGGATGCTAATGCTTTGACAAGCGTTTCCTGGCCGTTTGTAATTCTTCTATGGAGAACTGTCTGTTGAGTTCAGTAGTTACTTTTGCCTTATTAAAGTTACCATTTTTCAGGACTAATTATCTTGGGATAACAGACTGAGAACTGTCGTTGCCGTGACAACATGAGTGTTTTCCATCCTTTTCTTTGTTGTTGTTGTTGTTGTTGTTGTTGTTGTTGTTGTTGTTAGGTATTTTTTTTCCTTTATTAATTTATTCTTGTTACATCTCAATGGTTATCCCATCCCTTGTATCCTCCCATTCTTCCCTCCCTCCCATTTTCCCCTTACTCCCCTCCCCTATGACTGTTCCTGAGGGGGATTACCTCCCCCTCTATATGATCATAGGGTATCAAGTCTCTTCTTGGTAACCTGCTGTCCTTCCTCTGAGTGCCATCAGGTCTCCCCCTCCAGGGGACATGGTCAAAGGTGAGGCACCAGAGTATGTGAGAAAGTAATATCCCACTCTCCACTCTACTGTGGAGAGTGTTCCGTCCATTGGCTAGATCTGGGTAGGGGTTTAAGGTTGGTGGGAATGCAAACTAGTACCACCACTTTGGAAATCTATCTGGTGCTATCTCAGAAAAATGGGAATAGAGCTTCCTCAAGACCCAGCTATTCCACTCCTTGGAATATACCCAGAAGATGCTCCAGCACACAACAAGAAAATTTACTCAACCATGTTCATAGCAGCCTTATTCATAATAGCCAGAACATGGAAACAGCCTAAGTGTCCCTCAATAGAAGAATGGATAAAGAAACTGTGGTACATATACACTATGGAATACTATTCAGCTATTAAAAACAAGGAATTCCCGAAATTTGTGGATAAATGGATTGAGCTAGAAATGATCATAATGAGTGAGTTAACCCAGAAGCAGAAAGACTCAAATGGTATATACTCACTTATTTCCATCCTTTTCAACAGGCTGTGGTCAGCTTTGTTTCTGGGTACTCCATTGTTGAGATAGGGACACCAAGATTGGCCTTAAATTCACTGCATAGCTGAGCCCAGATAAATGGATACTTTAATCATAATTATTATTGCTTTGCACGATCTTCTCTTCTCTCAAGCTGAATGTGCTGGCTCACACTGTCACTCTCCACACGGGGAGGAAGAAGTCGGAACCCAAGGTCTCTTGAGTTTTAGACTATCCTGGTCTACATACTGAGTTCTGGGCCACCCAGAGCAACATAGTGAAAGCCTGTCTTTGATGAAGAAAAAAACCTTTTCAAACCATCTCTTCTCTCCCCTCCCCCGTTAGAAACCAGTAGTATCAATATAGGAGGTTCGAAAAGAGGCCATCAGATGCCCTAGCAATGCCCACTGCCCACAAAGCCCCACGCTGCCAAAAACTAACTGAAAGTAAGGCTGCTGCTGCGTGTCTGTCAGCAACTCCTGCCCTTTTTTCTCTCCTATTTTTAGATTTTTTTAAAAAATCATTTTACAGGTGTTTTGCGTTTCAGTTAACTCAAGGATTTGTATCTTACAAAGCTTTTGCCCTTCTTTAATCAATTATCAAGGGTTAGGGTTAAATATTTGTATTTTATGAAGCTTTTCTCTCTTTAGTCAGTTTACAAGGGTGAAGGCAACATCCCCTCCAGGTCTGTACACCCAGGAGCAGACACTGGGAACACTGAGGCCACGTTCACTTTTGTGTATTACTCTTCCCTACACTGTTTCCACTTCTGTCTGCTGTCCTCTTATTCCATAAAAATGTTATTCCTCCTTCAAACGCCAACTCAAGCACCCTGTGCTGGGACCTTCTTCAACCCCAGGAGCCAACAAAACAGTTAATACAAATAAAGGGTATATGCAAATCATGGCCAGTGCAACCAATGGCTTGGATAGGAAAAGAACATCCATTTGGGAAGTTTACAAAAACACGTGACATTTGATGCCATAAAGGCAAGTGGAATCTATGCGGGGAAGGGAGGATTCACGGTTATTCTAAGTCACTAACATAAAAAATCGGACTGTCTCATTGTGGTGGTAGGACACTAATACCATGAAAGGTGCTCTGGGAAAAAATCATGTTATCAATTTTCCTGACTAATATCAAGCACTAATTTAACCACTATTTGCATACTCAGATGACTATGCCTGCTTCCTAATAGAAGCATTTTCTAGTATAACTACTATACAGCAAATAATTGTTTTTAAAATGCTGACCTCATTTTTATTGCCCCCATTCAAAAGTCTGAAATGTACTGAATAGCCATCTGATATTCCTCCACTGAGAATTCTCTGTTTAGATCTAGACCCCATTTTTATTTGGATTATTTGATTTTCTGATATCTAGTTTTTGAATTTTTATATATTTTGCATATTAGACCACTCTATCAGATCTAGAGTGGGTAAAACCCATTTCCCATTCTGTAGGTGGCTGTTCTGTCCTATCAATGGTGTCCTTTGCCTTACAGAAGCCTTTCAGTTTCGTGAGGTCCCAGTTATTAATTGTTGACCTTGTGCCTGCATTATTGGTGTTCTGTTCAGGAAGCTGTCTCCTGCGCGCTTCCTTTTCTGTCAGGTTACGTGGGCCTGGTTTTATGTTGAGGTCTTTGGTTCACTTAGACCTTGTGCAGGGTGATGGATATGGATCTATTTGCATCTCCTACATGAAGACATCCAGTTAGGCCAGCAATATTTGTTGAAGATGTGCTCTTTATTCTATTGTGCATTTCTGGCTCCTTTACAAAAAGATCAGGTGTCCATTGGTGTGTAGACTTGTGTCAGGATCCTTGATTCGATTCCACTGATCAATGAGTCTGTTTTGATGCCATGCAGTCTTTATTACTAAAGCTCTGTAGTGCAGCTTGGAGTCAGGGGAGGAGATACCTCTGGAAGTTCTAGGAATTTCCAGATCAGTTTCGCTATCCTGGGTTTTTAATTTTTCCATATAAAGTTGAGAATTGTCTTCTCAAAGTCTGTAAGATTGTGTTGGCATTTTGACGGGGATTGTGCTGGACCTGTAGATTGCTTTCAGTAAGATGGTCATTTTTACTATGTTAATGCTACTGATCCATGAGTATGGGAGATCTTTCCATCTTCTGATATCTTCTTCAATTTCTTTCTTCAGAGACTTGAAGCTCTTAATCATACAAGTCTTTCACTTGCCTCGTTAGAGTTATTTTATATTTTACATTATCAAGATATTTTATATTATTTGAGGGTATTGTGAAAGGGGTTGTTTCTGGATTTCTTTCTCAGTCCATTTGCTATTTGCATATAGGAGGGTTCCTGGTTTTTTTTGAGTTGGTAAATGCAAATCAAAGCTACTCTGAGATTCCATCTTACGCCTATCAGAATGGCTACGATAAATAACACAATGACAGCTCATTCTCTCGAGGATGTGGAGCAAAGAGAGCACTCCTCCACTGCTGGTGAGAGTACAAACTTACACAACCACATGGAAATCAAAATGCCTGTTCCTCATAAAATTGGGAATCGATCTACCTCAAGACCCAGCTATACCACTCCTGGGAATATACCCAAAAGACACTCCACCGTACCACAACGACACTTGCTCAACTATGTTCATAACAGCTTTATTCATAATAGCCAGAAACTGGAAACAACCTAGATGTCTCTCAGTCAAAGAATGGATAAAGACAATGTGGTACATTTATACAGTGGAGTATTATTCAGCTTTGAAAAGTGGGGGAAAACATCATAATCTCTATAGGCAAATGAATGCAACTAGAAAAGGTCATTCTGGGTGAGGTAATCCAGACTCAGAAAGACAAATATGGTCTGTACTCACTTATAAGTGGACACTAGCTGCTAAGCAAATGATAACCAAGCTACAATCCAGTGATCCTGAGAGGTTGGATAAAGAGAAAGGCTCTAAGGGGGCCATGGATCTTCCAGGAAAGGGGAAATCGATTTTGCAAGCAAACACTGGGCATGTGGAGATGGGAGCAGGAAGGACCAAGTTGTGGAGGGATGGAGGGAGGAAGTGCAGGGAGAGACAACTGGACATAGGGGACATTCGGTGAGTGGTTTAGAAACCTCGTGAGGTGAAAACTTCCTGGAGTCTATGAGGGTAACCCTAGTGAGGACTCCAGCCGTGTGACCAGGTGACCCTAGTGAGGACTCCAGCTGTATGACCAGGTGACCCTAGTGAGGACTCCAGCCGTGTGACCAGGTGACCCTAGTGAGGACTCCAGCCGTGTGATCAGCTTATACTGAGTTGACTTGTTGACCTGGGGGTCCCATGGAGATCCCTAAACAGCCCAGGCTGATGCTAGGACAGATGGCCACTCTGCAAGCACTGGTATGGTATGGTATGGTATGGTATGGTATGGTATGGTATGGTATGGTATGGCACGGTATGGTATGGTATGGTATGGTACGGCATGTTATGGTACGGCATGGTATGGTATGGCACGGTATGGTATGGTATGGTACGGCATGGTATGGTATGGTATGGTACGGTATGGTACGGTACGGTACGGTATGGTATGGTATGGTACGGCATGGTATGGTATGGTATGGTACGGTATGGTACGGTACGGTATGGTATGGTATGGTATGGTATGGTATGGTACGGTATGGTATGGCACGGTATGGTATGGTATGGTACGGCATGGTATGGTAAGGTATGGCACGGTATGGTATGGTATGGTATGGTATGGTACGGCATGATATGGTATGGTACGGTATGGTATGGTATGGTACGGCATGGCATGGTATGGTATGGTATGGTATGGTATGGTATGGTACGGCATGGTATGGTATGGTATGGTATGGTATGGTATGGTATGGTATGGTACGGCATGGTATGGTATGGTATGGTATGGTATGGTACGGCATGGCATGGTATGGTATGGTATGGTATGGTATGGTACGGCATGGCATGGTATGGTATGGTATGGTATGGTATGGTATGGTACGGCATGGTATGGTATGGCATGGTATGGTATGGCATGGTATGGTATGGTACGGCATGGCATGGTATGGTATGGTATGGTATGGTATGGTATGGTACGGCACGGTACGGTACGGTATGGTATGGTATGGTATGGTATGGCATGGTACAATATGATACAATATGATATGACATACCTATAATAAAACCAAACACAATTGAAAACAAATCAATGAGCCAATTTCTAATGCTTTTCTGCTATACTCATGCATCGGTGCAGTGCCTGGTCTGTTATAAACAGAAACATTTCCTCTAGCAGCTGATAGAGCGGGTGCAGAGACCCACAGCCTGACATTCTGCAGAGAGAGAGTCTAAATTGGAGGTCTCCACCAGGTCCTTCACTAAGAGATTAGGGAACCCAGCGGAAGAGGGGGAGGAAACACTGTAGGAGCAAGAGGGGAGAGAGGACTCCAGGAGAACACGGCCACGGAGCCAACAACTAAGCAGGGCTCACGTGGCTCTCAGGGACTTTGGCGTTGCAAGCATGGGGCCTGCAAGGATCTACACAGGTCCTCATCAGGCGTGTCACAGCCATAATCTTGGTGTTTTTCTGGGACTCCCACAGTAAGAACAGGTGTGTCTCGGACTCTTTGGCCTGCTCTTGGGGCTCCTTCCCTCCTGTTGGGCTGCCTTGTCTTATCGTATTGTGTTTTGTCATGTTTGGTTGTTATCTATTGGAGGCCTGCTCTTTTCCGAAGGGAAACAGAGGGGACGTGGGTCTGGGGAGAGGGTTGTTTGGTTGGAGTGGGAGGAGGGATAACTGTGCCTGGGGTGTATTGTATGAGAGAAGAACCTATTTTCAGTTAAAATAAATAAATGAAGGCACTCGCACGCAAAAACAAAGTACCGAACAGACTCATACCTAGATATACTATCTACAAACTATTCCTTACAAATCCTGTTTAAAAATGCAAAAATGATATCAAAGGCAAAGTGTATTTTGTCATTCAAAACTATGAATTTTAGATAAAATAGTTTGCTTGACCTATGACCAGAATTTAGCTGAGCTTCTCAGCTCATAAGTACATAAAAATATTGCTATCCTTTATCTAAGAATAAAAGCATGTTCTTAAGATGACAATTACAAAAGAAGTAACTATTATAGACCTATATATTTAAAACACTATGAAAAACTGTAATCCTTGCAGCTCCTAAGCAACATTGGTGGCAGCTAACATTTTGCTTTTGTCACTAACGCCATAACCTGGATCTATGGATATTGCCTTCACGGCCGTCACAAAATAATGATGCTTACACGCGGCACGCGGCGTGAGGGGGTGGGCGAGGATGCTGTAAAGTGTACATGAGTTAGGGCTCTTCTCAGAAAATTACTAAGATGGTCACATCCCAGCCTTAAACTCTCCTAAGCATGGTGCCTGTGCAGCTCTAGCAGCTCTACTTAAAACGCATGTGTTACTGTTGCGAAACGTCAGAGGCACCGTTCTCACAGAGGGTAAGCCGGGGGTCTGGTTCCTCACATGTGGGGCCCGTGTGGCCAGCCCCCCGATAGGCACTAGTGTGAGAGCCGCCGGCTTTGGCTTTACTTTTAGCTGAAGGGATTAAAGTGAAGAGACTCCCGGGCTACACAAGGCTTCTCTGAACTTGAGAGTTCTAGTCAAAGTCATCTAATAAAAATTTTAGATGTTTATAATTTAGACATGTACCTAGTTAATATGAAACCATAGAAATCTGATTTTAATATAATGTACATGAACATTTGGAAGGTAATAATTATTAATAACTGATACAAGAAAAGTCACTCATAAAGTACTGAGAACAAAGCACTGGGTTCCTGTGTAATGAACATGTGGAAACAGCGATCCTGTCAGCTGGTTCTACAGGCTCTGCCTTGCAGCCTCTGTGACGGTCAGCTTTAAATAGTTTTTCAAAAGAATTGATAATATGTAAATGAAATCACAATACTGTAAGCTTAACTAACATAATGTTAACATTCAAAAGCAAAACAAAAAATTTAGTTTTATAGCACAAAATCCATAAAAATTCCAAAAATACTTCTTTGTACTTACAATTGACATTGGTCACCTTTTATTCCTTTGGTTGTGCAGAAACACTTTCCTGTGTTCAGATGACAAACATTTGCATGGCCACTGCATGTGCAAGCTGAAAGTCAAAAGCACCAGAGTGTTAAATATTATATTATTATCATCTTACTTCATGAGGCTGTTCCTTCCTGTCATGTGTTATTTTTAATTATAGGAAACTAAATTCACCTATGCGAAAACTTCACAAAACTCTTTAAAATCTGAGTGTCACACATCTGCCATGTCCCTAAATGATCCTCTAGTGCTCCTTTGTGCCTCTGTAATCTGGTACAGCACAGATGAGGTAATTGCTTAAAAAGATAGCAGGTGTAGCGGTGCACACCCCTAATCCCAGCACATGGGAGATACACAGGGCACAGCCCCAGTCCCCACGTGTGTGAGAGAACACACAGTGCACACCTCCAGTCCCCACGTGTGTAAGAGAACACACAGTGCACACCTCCAGTCCCCACGTGTGTGAGGGAACACACAGTGCACACCTCCAGTCCCCACGTGTGTGAGAGAACACACAGTGCACACCTCCAGTCCCCACGTGTGTGAGAGAACACACAGTGCACACCTCCAGTCCCCACGTGTGTGAGAGAACACACAGTGCACACCTCCAGTCCCCACGTGTGTGAGAGAACACACAGTGCACACCTCCAGTCCCCACGTGTGTGAGAGAACACACAGTGCACACCTCCAGTCCCCACGTGTGTGAGAGAACACACAGTGCACACCTCCAGTCCCCACGTGTGTGAGAGAACACACAGTGCACACCTCCAGTCCCCACGTGTGTGAGAGAACACACAGTGCACACCTCCAGTCCCCACGTGTGTGAGAGAACACACAGTGCACACCTCCAGTCCCCACGTGTGTGAGAGAACACACAGTGCACACCTCCAGTCCCCACGTGTGTGAGAGAACACACAGTGCACACCTCCAGTCCCCACGTGTGTGAGAGAACACACAGTGCACACCTCCAGTCCCCACGTGTGTGAGAGAACACACAGTGCACACCTCCAGTCCCCACGTGTGTGAGAGAACACACAGTGCACACCTCCAGTCCCCACGTGTGAGAGGGAAGACACAGACCAGAAGTGTTAAGTGAGCCTTGGCTACGTAACAAGTGGATGTGACTAGATCAAAACAAAGAGAGGTAAAATGTAAAACAAGGTCTCTTGAATGCAGTGACGTAAAACACATGTGTCCACAGTCTCTGGAGCACAGTAACATGATGTGTCCACAGTCACTAACGCTGTAGCTTTAGACCATTTACTGAAACTGCAGATTTGGTTTCAGCATCTCCAAATAGAGAATAATAACATTTAACTCTAATTACGATATTGTAATTCAAAACATTTAACATGCCAGGTGGGCAGTGGTGGCGCACACCCAGCACTCAGAAGGCAGAGTCAGGGGATCTCTGAGTCTGAGGCCAGCCTGGTCTGCAGATCGAGTTCTAGGACAGTCAGGGCTGCACAGTGAGACTCTATCTTAAAAGACCAATAAACAAACAAAACACTTAACACATGTAAGTATTGAACAAATGCAGCTATTATTTCTGGTATAATTACTATTATAAATGATGAAAAAATTCCTCCACTTATTTACACCAAAACTATACTTTTAAGGTTCTGAGATTATTCTCATAATTATTACTTCAGAACACTTAATTAAACACTGCATTATACAAAGACATGATTGGTTTAGTTGTATGAACACAATCTCAATTTCCTCTTCATTTTTTCTAACACAGCTGCCTAAACAAGACCTGGGCAACAATGATGACACCAAAAGATGGGATAACACACAACGGTGATCGCTCACGGGCTAACACAAAATGGTGATCACTCACGGGCTGACGCACAATGGTGATCGCTCACGGGCTAACACACAATGGTGATCGCTCACGGGCTAACACACAATGGTGATCGCTCACGGGCTAACACACAATGCTGATCACTCACGGGCTGACACACAACGGTGATCACTCACGGGCTAACACACAATGCTGATCGCTCGTGGATTTCAACCCTACACAAACAGGCAACTATGAAATGCTGACGGTGGGAGAGTCTCCCAAGGAAAGAGCTCCCCAATTGTTTATCCAGTGCCAGGGTCAGCCCTGAAATCATATACATACAAGTAACATTATAAGGGCAGAGCACATTATATAATCCTAAATATATATATAAGAACAAATAAATAAATACATATGTTAAAAAAAAGAAAAAGAGGCTATGAATTTGAGCAAGAATTGAACAAGACTCCAACCTTGGCCTCCACAGGCACACACAGTAACATGGACATGCATCTCACATGGATGCCCGCTTATGTAAATATTCACACACACACACACACTCACACACATACTCACAGTCACACACACTCACAGTCACACACACTCACAGTCACACACACACACACACAGTTTGAAGTTAAAGTAAATCTGTAATTTAGGACATCAGTGCCCTGGGTTTTGTGTCTCCATTCACAGCCTGTCTCGCACCTTACCACTCTTTTTCACTCACTGTCACTAGTCACATTTTATCACCCACACTCTCTTGCTGACACTGATTTGGTCGCGTATCACATGCACCTCGAGGGCTTCAGGGTTACAGCTCATTGTTCTATCAGGTCCATTCGCATCCTGGTCAGGAGTGCCAGTGAGGACGTCTGCGTTTCGGCAGCTCCTTCCGTTGATGGAAATGAATAACATGGTCTATGCACACAGATGGCAGAATGAGCTAATCAATCTAACTCTCCCAAGGACCAACACTTGTTACTATACTTTTCCTAACCTATCAATAACCATTCCAATACCCATGCTAATTAACAAATGCAAACAAATGTAAGCATATTGACATCCCATGATGGTGTCAAAATAAAATGGATCTTAAATATAAATGTTAAGTACAAGACCACCCTGGACAATTTTTCAGGGAAAAAAATAGCCAGAGGCTTTCACTGTGGGTTCACAGCGCCAGGCAGAGTCAGTAGGAAGATGCCTCGGTGGCAATGTGCTACAGTCCAGAAAAACAGTGTAGGATCCTCCAGTCAAGCCAGAGCTGCTTAAATTCTGAGCGAGACATCTTGCTAGAAGCCTTACAAGGACGCAAAGGGCAGGCTGTGAGCACAGGAATGTTGAGAATTACAACGGGACAGCCCCAGGCTCACAACAGACACCAGTGGCGGCTGCTTGGCTGGTTTGGGAAGCATCCACTGGCGTGTGTCTCTAACAGAAACCTCGGCCACAGATGGTACACGAGCTTCCCGTACAGCACTCCAACATTTCCCCGCCTTCACTAAGCCAATGAAAAGACAGCTCATTAAAACAGACTACTATCTATTATTCCTTCAAGAGGCTGCAGTGACTTTAACTGCGTCACGCACTCTGATATAAAGCAGTTGTCAAACAATAAGATGAATGAAATGAAGCCATCATGTTCAAAGGATCAGAATTATTCTAAGGACACTACCTATCTGTGCAGGGCTTGCACAACTGACCTTCTCACGTCTCCCCCAAAAGCAAATACTAGCTAAACTTTATACTCATCAGTTCTCCGGTTTTAAAAGCCAGCAGACCTAAGATTATCTACAACCTCTAATTTCCCATTAGCAAATGAAGACGGCTATGACAAATTCCTAAGAACAATATTATAAAAGTGCAAAAAACAAAAAACAAACAACAACAACAACAAAAAAAAACGAGCTATCTTCATTTTAAGAAGAACAGAACCAGCACCAAGCAGCCTGGTTAAGATTTAACCGGACACACGCAAGGTCATGCAATGAACTGAGAAGGGAAGGCCTGAATCCCTTTGCGGTGCACGCCCATCACAAGGATGGCCTCTGCAGCTTCACCATGAGTCCTCTCGAGGCTCCTAAGGGCCAGTGGAGCCTAGGTGAGGAGGTGAATAGCTTGTGTGTTCTTCCTTCCTCGAGGCAGACCCGCGGCCCCGGTATTGCAAAGGCAGCCTCAGCCCTCCCCGGAGGTCCTGGGTGGTCACACCCACACTGTGCACTGCCAGCCCAGATCCAGGGCTGCCTCTGGGGTTTGCCTGGGCCTCCTGGGGACCATCTTGGCCTAATAAAGTTGCTCTGCTTTTGATCTTTCTAAGTTCCCCTTGAGGCTGCCCTACCAAGCTCTGTCCATTGACCACAAAGACTGGCTCATCTCCGGCTGCAGAAGCCAATACAGGGAAACCTGGGACAAAGCAGGTGGGCAGGAGATGGCCTACACTTTGTCTCCATCATCCTTTCGAGCAGTATAAACATCTTTATAACGTTAATTTGGGGGTGCATACATTTGCCTCTTCCCGCCTTAGACTTCCACGAACAAGTCACTCACCTGCAGCCTTCACCTACCATCTCAGTATTTCTTTGCTTTCTTTATAGTCAAACTTAGTTATAGTTTGTAAAATTTTGTTATTAAGTTTGGTTTGGTTGAAATATGTTCAGGGCACATTGTATGACTTTGAGTACACAAAGGTTTGCACTTCTCTATTTTATGTATGTTCGAAATTTTCACATAATTTATTTAAAGAAAAACAGTCGTAGCTGGTTGTGTTAATGCTGGTAACAAGAGTGGGCAGGGCCGTGGGCAAGTACGAGATCAATAACACAAAGCCACAGCTCAATAGTAAACATACAAGTAGTGCAACTTTTAAAAGTGAACAAATCCATTGCACACACGAGAGAGAGAGAGAGAGAGAGAGAGAGAGAGAGAGAGAGAGAGAGAGATGCTGAGACAGTGCTATATCTTTAGCACAAATGCAATGTTAAACACAGAATGACACTAAAGTACCAAGCCAACAGTTAAACACATGTTCAAATAACACAAATGTAAAAACTGACAGTACTGTGTTGACACTAGCAAGAAACAGCCAAAATTGTCACAAATTGCTGGCAGGGGTATGCAATGGAGCAATCCCTCTGAAACTATTTTAACAATCCCTAAAAACTAAAACTTCACTAAATCTACCCAGAAACTTCACATTTATCAAAATGTAAAACATACATACATATATGTTTGAATAATAGTATTACCATTTGATACCAAGTGTCTCCCTATAGATTGGGGCTAAAAAACATTGTGGTGTGAAGAAACAAGAGATTCCTCCTCAGCAATAAGTAAGACAACTTGCTAAAGCGTGAACTACCAAGAAATAATGTTCTAACACGTGACTCTGTACAAAACTTCAGAAGTAACAGTTACAACACAAGGCAAAGGTTGACTGCGGTACAGCTGGCAGCCCTAACCCAACTAGCCCTGTGTCCTGGCTTGCTTTTTGTTGCTGTGATAAAACACTGGCTAAAACCAAATTGGGGAGCAAATGGTTTCCTTGACTTCCAGGTCACACTCCGCTATCAAGAGAGGCCAGGGCAAGAGCTCAAGGCAGGAACCTGAAGGCAGGAACTCAGGGGCAGGAATTCAGGGGCAGGAACCCGGAGGCAGGAACTCAGGGGCAGGAACCTGGAGGTAGGAACCTGAAGGGAGGAATTCAGTGGCAGGAACCTGGAGGTAGGAACACAGGGGCAGGAACTTAGAGGCAGGAACCTGAAGGCAGGAACTCAGGGGCAGGAACCTGGAGGTAGGAACCTGGAGGGCGGTAATCTGGAGGCAGGAGCTGAAGCAGACACGATGGTAAACATTGTTGCTTGCTAACTCTTATTCAATTACCTTTCCTGTACAGTCCTGGCCTCCTGTCCAGGGATGGCATCACCCACAGATCAAGAAATCCACTGTAATATGTGGATTCACTTTGTCATTTAAATTTGAAAGTGGCTTTTCCAAAGTGGTCATAAATTTCTAAGCCTCAAGTCTGGCGTATAATTATGGCATATTTCTCATTTAAACGACAGGGGCTGGGCCCAATGAGTACATCTGTCTCTGCACAAACAAGAGAAACTGCGTGTGAGTCCCAGAACACAGAGATCGCTGAAAGTGGTAGTGAGCGTCTAGAACAGTGGTTCTCGCCTGCCCTAACACTGCGACCCTTTAATGCAGATCCGCATGCTGTGGTGACCCCCGGCCTGAAACCGGTTTCTGTTTTTATTCCTTAACTGTAATTCTGCTGGTGGTCTCGGGTTCTATAAGAAAGCAGGCTGAGTAAGCCAGGGGAAGCAAGCCAGTGAGCAGCACCCTCCGTGACTCTGCGCCAGCTCCTGCCTCCAGGTTCCTGCCCTGTTTGAATTCCTGTCCTGACTTCCTTCAGTGATAAACAGTGATATTGGAAGCAGAAACCAAGTAAACACTTTCCCCCTAAATTGCTTCTTATCATGAAGTTTTATATCGCAGCAATAATAACCCTAAGACATTGGGTAATGACATTTTTACCCACACATAAGTGTGCTTGAAGATAACGCCTAGTCTAGGAAAACTGAAAGAGAAGATGCTCGGGGAGAAACTTTGTCATAAAAAGGAGGAATAAAACCTACTTAAGACAGAACATGCAAACTTACTTGTAGGACTTTATGAATAAAATATATAAATGAATCTCTTTTAATAAATACCAGATACTGAGGAATGTCCACACCTATGCCAGGGAAGTAGGGTTAGCTATTATATTAATAATCTGGTTCCAAAGGTGATAAAAAATGTTTAAAGTTTTATACTATTTTATGATGTGGTCAAAACCAGAAGTTTTAAGTAAGCCTTACTGAGATATAACAGAGATGTGACAGGAGCTGGCTTTTTACAGGATACAATTCAGTTGTGTTTAGTGTAATGGCAGAAATGGGCTCTCATGATTACAGGCTTATGTGACAGACTTTTCTTTTTAAACTTAAATTTATTTTTAAAAATGTATTCACTTTACATCTAAATCGCAGATCCCACCCTCATCTCCTCCGGTTCTACTCTTCCACTCTGTCTTGCCCCAATGCCCCTCCCTTAGTCCTCTGAGAGGGGGCGCCCTCCTACCCCACCAACTGACCCCAGACTATCAAGTCTCCTGAGGACTGCCTGCATGTTCTTTGTCTGAGGCCTGGTAAGGCCTCCCTCTAGGAGAAGGGATGGAGGAGAGGGCAACAGAGCCCATGGCAGAGACAGACCCTGATTCCCTTACTAGGGGACCCATATGGAGGCTGAGCTGCCCATTGGCTACCTCTGAGCAGGAGGCCCAGGTCCTCTTGAGGCATGGTCCTTGTGTGGTGCATCAGTCTCCACAGGGCCCCTCCTCTGCCCAGATTTATTGCCTCTGTTGGTTCTCCTGTGGATCTACTGTCCCTTCCGGGTCCTTCTACCCCACCACTTACTTCAAGGCCATATAATACAGGACAACCACAGCACAATCCACAGACCTAAAGAAGCTAAGTAACAAGGAGGAGCCTAGGGAGGATGCTTAATTCTCATTCAGAAGGGCAAACAGAACAGACGCTGGAAGCTGTGGAAGAGAGGGAACAGGTCAGAAGCCCACCACAGACGTCCTCCGAAAGACTCCACCCAACTGCGGGTCAAAGCAGACGCTGAGACTCACAGCCAAGCTTTGGGTGGAGTGCAGGGAGTCTCAGTGACAGGATTTTTATCACTCCCTCTCCCACTCCCCCCCCCCCATAAACGCTTGACCTTTAGCAGGTCCCTCCCCTTCTTGTCTGGCTCTCCACCTTCTCCCTGGCTGCCTATGGCAACTAGACAGCCATTGTCCGTACACACTGAATTATTCTTGAATTTTTATTTATAAAATCATACAAATAAGTTTGCATATTTTCCCTTAATTTTGTAAAATTTAGTATGAGAATATAAGTTTTGAGATTTCCATAAATGAAAGAAAAGATGTAAAACAAAGAATAAAGAATACGCCTCCCTCCCCCTCACTGGCCGCAGCACTCAGGAGAGCTGTCCCTGCCCCTCAGCAGCTGCGCAGTGGGCGCCCTAGCCCAACATGGGCAGAGCTGAAGAGCTTGTCCTGGTGGTGTGGGTGTGGGAGAGCTGGCAGGCTGACCAGCTCAGCTGCCACCGGGCCCAGATCCACGCCTTTGAATTGGCCCACCCCAACATCACCCCATCTAGGAGCTTCCAGACTGCAGGAAAAGGCTGGTCCTACAGATCCAAAGCTGCGGGATCTCCATGACACAGGGCAACAGCAGGATCTCCGCGAAGAGTCCCAGTGAGCATCCAGTACTGATGGTGTAGCAGAAGCCACAGGCCTCAAACCAGACCAAAGACTCATTGCAAGGAACATTCACCAGTAAATCTGTGTAGACAAAGGGTGTACTGTGGGACAAACTGTGACACACTGCAGCTTCCATGATATTTTTTCCCTTGCGGGGGTGGGGAGGTTGCAAGGGCAGAGGGCCGGTATGAAGGGACAGGGAGATGAGAAGGTAAGGGTGCATGATGTGAAACTCAAAAAAACCAGTAAAAAGTTAAATTAAAAAATAAAGACTATCACCAAGGAATAAAGGGACACTAAGATGTACTGCTCCCGTGTAACTGTTTAAATAATGAATGAACATGCCATCACACAGCTTAACATTAATCTGAACAAGTTAAGACAAATATTGAGGCATAATCTAACGAATGCTAAAATCAATGCATTTTAATATTTTAAAACTTGGATTTTATTTATCCTTCCTGAAAAAAATTATAATTCTTATTGCTGCAGATTTTCTTAAAGAATTATGATCATATAGTAACTTTAATAATTTCTGAAACCAAAAACACGAATTAAAATACCATTTATGTAAGCTCATTTTGCAAGAATTCCCCTGTGGAACTATACTTCAGAGTAAAATAGCACAAATGCACCTAAATGCAATTGTTTAAAATTTATACTTCATGGCAGTTTTTATATTATTCTATATTGTCAGCATCAAAGGCCGTTGTTTTGTGCTGAATAAGCACCTAGGAAGCCATCATACTGTGGCCTTTGGTTTAGGAAATTTTATTTGGCAATGAATTTTTTAGCCTGGATACACACTAGAGGAACATGACACAGTCACATGGTATTTCTGTCCCCAAGAATATAAAGCTGCAGTAGCAACTTATAAGCAAAACCAAACAATGAGGGGAAAATGGTAAAAACACAAGTTGTATATATAGAGAGCACACTGTAGAAACACGGATCCAAGCAGTCATCTCGGGCAGCCGTGTTTTGCTTCTGTCATAAAACATACGATGGCAGTTTCTGGAGGTTTGGGGATCATGTCAATTTAATCTTTTTTGTATTCTACTATGCTAATTATGTTTAATGAAACATCATAGATATATTACTTATTAGACATCTAATATGGCAAAATTCTACATAAGGTAAAACTACAAACAGCCACATAACTAAAAATTCTATCCTTCACAACCGCAGTAGCCTCCTCCAGTCTGGCTGGACAGTCTTGCTGGCCCTGACCAGCCTGACCTTGAGACAGCCTCAGACCTCCTGAGACAGCTCCGCGCCTCCTCAGTGGGTGATCTAGGCGGCGCTGGTAAAGGAAGAGCTGCCTCTTGTGCCACTGCTGATGGCTGCTCTGGCTCCTGGCACAGCAGGTGAGGCGGCCATTGATAGTCACTCAGCCTGGGGATAAGCCTGCTTTCCGCCTGCCATTGAATCCCCTGGAGGACACAGCTCTGCAGAGGACTGGCTGTGGCAAGCCTGTGACTGCAAACCTGGGCGTTCGCAGACAGGACCTAAACAGTACCAGCACCAACTGCCCACACCAGCGCACAAGCGGTCCTG
This sequence comes from Acomys minous, assembly GCF_964271855.1. Classification (NCBI taxonomy): domain Eukaryota; kingdom Metazoa; phylum Chordata; class Mammalia; order Rodentia; family Muridae; genus Acomys; species Acomys minous. The sequence continues at coordinate 3,426,309 of NC_140484.1, forward strand.
GCTGATTTGTTTTCTTTCCTGTTGCCAGGATTCCTCCTACAAATTGCTAACTTTCCTGTCCACTTGCTGCGCATTCTTTCCTTGCTGCTGACTTTCCCTGGCATGTACTGAAATAAATTTATTTACTTGTTTATATCCTCTTTCAGGTCAGTGATGATTTTTACCAAAAAATAATAATAAAATAAAAAATTTTTTAAAAACTTTAGAAATATTCTTTATCTTTAAAATAGTAATACTAATTCTTTGCATTATAAAATACAATGAAATAGGCATTCAGACAAAGCTCTTGGCGATGTTCCTGGTACTAAAAATGACCAACAAATACAGAATAAACTTGAGAATGATGAAAACTATGAAATACAGTGAATACAAAGATCCACAGACCAAGGTAAGATGTGAGAGGTAAAGGTATTTGAGATCATAGCACAAAGCTGCCTTGAATGTGTTCTTAAAGAGTTTTCAAATAGGAATTTGACAATAAAAGACAATTTATATTTGACAGTTTTAGGCACTGGAGATTTATGAAATAAAAATGGAATCTTTTGAGTCACTTGCAGAATAAAACTGTCTCCCCTTTCCCTACAGAAGGGGTCAGTGACAACTGGAGAGGTCATGCATAATTCTATGTGGGGGACGGATCTTTGCATTAGAGAATATCAAGCAATGTGCAACACTTAACAGCAGAAGAAGAGGAAGGACCCACACCGACGTGGCTTCCCAAATTAATTAGGGAAGTAACTATGAAGGAGGGAACTTGTCGTGGGCAGGTAGACACGAAAGCATGTTCAGTTGGAGTAGAAGGCGGCGGGAAGGGATCGTGGATTTACTAACATCCTGCCTAGAAAGCTCAAAGTATCTTTAAATAATAATGACATTGGAGCCCATATTTTAACTAGCTCAGTGGATAAGCACTGGACCTTGGTTAGTACCTTGTGTTCAAATGTTCAATCAAAAGCTGAGAAACAAATTCCAAGCTAGCTAATAAACTACTCTGCACTGTTCTCAGGGCATTCGATGAAATCCTCTGTGCTTTTGTCATAGCCAAAAAACAGGTACAAGTTTAAAATCTATTAAAAAAAATAAGCAAAAAACTGCATAAATTTATACATGGGTAATAAAACAGTTAAGCACTTTTATCCATGTTTAACAATATATGTAAAAGACCTTTGAGAGAAAGGGTTTCTTATATAATATATTCAAAGAACTTTTAAGGCTTACAAAGTATTTACAGAAAATATTTTTGCTAATGATTCTAGATGTTTCTAATATATAATTAACTTTCCACGATCACTGATTATCCCAAGAACTATATGAGCACTGCAAATATGTATATCCAATTCAGTATTTAACTTGGTTTAACATTTTTTTAATTAATAACACATTTTTATTGAGCATTAAAATAATTCATATTACATCTCATTTTCTATCCCATCCCATCCATCCCCTATTCCTCCCTCTCCCACTTTCACCCCAATCCCCCTTTCCCTATGACTGTGGCTGTGGGGGACCTCCTCCCCCTGAATATGTGCTAGGGTATCAAGTCTCTTCTTGGTAGTCTGCTATCCTTCCTCCAAGTGCCATTGGGCCTCCCCAACAAAGGGACATGGCCAAATATGGGGCACCAGAGATCCTGTGAAAGTCAGTCCCCAGTCTCCACTTAACTGTGGAGAATGTTCTGTCCCTTGGCTAGATCTGGGTAGGGGTTTGATGATGACTGCACGTTTTGTCCTTGGTTGGTGCCTTAGATCAAGCAGAAGCCCTGGGCTCAGATCCACCCATCATAGTGTTCTTCTTGTAGGTTTCTAGGACCCTCTGGATCCACCTACTTCCCTATCCTCTATATTTTTCTCACCTAGAGTCTCAATAGGATGTCCTCACCTCTATCCCAGTTTCCTGGTAGGTGCAGACTTTCATGGGACATGCCCCTTGGGCTAGTGTCCAGTTATAAGTGAGTATATACCATTTGAGTCTCTCTGCTTCTGGGTTAGCTCACTCATTATGATCATTTCTAGTTCAATCCATTTGTCCACAAATTTTGGGAAATCCTTGTTTTTAATAGCTGAGTAGTATTCCATAGTGTATATGTACCACAGTTTCTTTATCCATTCTTCTACTGAGGGGCACTTAGGCTGTTTCCATGTTCTGGCTATTATGAATAAGGCTGCTATGAACATGGTTGAGCAAATTTTCTTGTTGTGTGCTGGAGCATCTTCTGGGTATACTCCTAGGAGTGGAATAGCTGGGTCTTGAGGAAGCCCTATTCCCAGTTTTCTGAGATAGCGCCAGATAGATTTCCAAAGTGGCTGTACTAGTTTGCATTCCCATGGTTTAACATTTTTAAAAACACAAATATATCAGAATAAAACCAAATGCATGTTTCCTAGGTTAACTTCCAGTCAGTCTCTGGGAGTGTTTAAATAAATGTTTTCAGTTTGAAATAATATTTCAATACCAGACTTGAAATGTACCTTTTAAGTTTCACCAAAGGCTTAATATTTTAAACCAACAGAAGTGTGTGTGTGTGTGTGTGTGTGTGTGTGTGTGTGTGTGTGTGTGTGTGTATGAGATAACAGGATAATCTTGAGTGTTATTCCTCAGACACCAAACACTTTTGAGATTTCAGGTCTCTCAGTAGGTGAAGCAGGCTGGTCAGTGAGTCCCAGGCACCCGCCTATCTCGGGTTGTACGAGTCTGGGGTTGAAGAGTGCACACCACAACACCCGTATTTCCTTATGTGCATTCTGAGGACCAAAGGCAGGCCCTCAAGCACTTCTCTAACTGAGCTTGCTCTCTATCCCCCAAGCCCAAGCTCATTGTCAAGACATATTTAATATATAAAACTACTTTTTAAAAAAAGATAGTACCAAATTCTTATGATATACAATTTCAAGCAATGTATTATAACCTGACTAAATATCACCTCAAAGGAAATCAAAGAAAAATGTTGACGTCTTAGACAAAATAATTGTTTCTATCTATCCCGAAATAGACAAGTATTCACCTTCCACACCTGAATCCATTGCTTTCCAAATTCCAGGGAATATGAAACTATCCGTGAAAAGACGGGCAAAAGCGATACGCGTTGTTACCAAACGGGCAAACCTGAGCCTCACATTATAGAGATGAATATTCCAGAAATATAAAAACCTCACAGCTAAAATTTTCAAGTTGAATCAAATGTCTAGTCAAAGTTGGAAGAGAAGGAAAGCAAAACTAGCTGCAAATAAATCTAGGAAGAGAGGAGTTGAGTATGGGGGAAGGCTTGCTGATGTCTCTACAGTGCGTCACAATGAAGGGCCGCTGCTCAGAAGCCGCTGGCTTGTCCAGGAGGGTCTGGGATCAGACACGGAGGCTTCCTTCAGAAGGCGCCTCGCTGAAAAGCAAGGCAGTGCATCTTCTGCCTCCCAGAGCCCGTGACTCAGGCTCTTCTCAGTTCTTCTAACCCTGGAAATACCCTTTACGAAAACGAAGGGGATGCAGAGAGCTAGAGAGGACGAGGTCGGTCGTGAGAGAAAGCCTTCGTGTCTGGCTTTGAGTGAAATGGTTCAGTGAAGCCTCCGCTGTGTTTGGGTCAATAAGTAGAGGCTGAGAAATCATTTTGAGGATTTGGAACCGTGAAGAGGCGTTGTCTCTCTGCAGAGTCTGCACCTGGTGGTACGTGAGAGCTTGCAGCCGCACAGACCTCGGTCCTAGGACACTCCTGGCAAGCCTGGAGTTCTGACTTTTGACTATGGCTGGCCACGGGTAAAGGGGACTGAGGGTTGTGCAGGCTGTCTGCTCTCACGGGCAGCAAGGACAAGGTGACTTCGGTAGCTGGAACCTTTCCCAGCCAAATTAATTTAGTGTAATGATTGAATACAAGTAACGGGAGTGAGCTACTCAGAGCCAGCCTTTTCCCAAGAAGACCGAATCCCCTGCTCCTTCCAAAAACAAAGACTGAGCATTCTGGTGAGGCTCTGTCTCCACTGCGGCACCTATGGCCGATGTCTATCCCTCTGAGGCAGTTACAGAAAGTAGTGTGGAGGATCGGAAGACAGAAGGGTGCTAAAAGTCAGGCATGGCAGTACATGCCCTGAATTTGAAGGAATTAAATTTCCCATTCATTTTAAGAAATGTGCAAATTTGTTTGATTATGAACATTCTATCTCTATGGACAATGTGTGAGAATGGTTTATGATTAACAAAAAGCCTCCTCACCCTAGTAAAGTGCTCAGTCATCCCTGATGAGGCTAGTGTCATAATCTAAGATGTTTACCATACATTCAGTATTTTCATAAGTCAACTACCATAGACCCTCACAGTATACAAAAAGAAAGTTTTGTTGATTAAGTACTACTAAACCGAGTACATTGCTAACAAATATAACTTACTCATAATAAAAACCAAGCCCATTAAGTATTTTTGTAATAAAGTTATCAAAAAAGAATACACGAGACTAGAAAAGCATTTTCTCTTTTTACTTATATTTTACAAATAAATAAGCATTAAAATCTAGACAATCATTTTAGAGCTAATAACATACTTAGCTGTTTTATATGAAAAATTAATCATAATGAAAAACACACTACTAGTAATGATAATAGAAAACAGAAGCACAGGTCATTAACACCATGTCCTAACCTGTCAAGGGGCCACTGAGTTAGCTACAGAATGGGTTTTCTTGGGTCACTCAGTCATCCCATCATTTGATTTATTCATGTTCCAATGACAGTATTCCATAACATTTGTAAATTTAAGTTATACTTTTGGCAGTCAGTAAGCATTCAATCACTATTTGATGATTTTAAAGATAACCCTTTGCAAAGTACTATCGGTGCACTGAGCTGTTCTAGTGTAAGGAAAAGTCAGTAATTTCTTCTACTGAAATGTATAAGTCAGTTTGGAGATAATATTTCTAAAAGAATACCAAAAATGCATCAGCTTGAATGTATTAATTATAATTTCAGAGTACCCAAAATGTGTCAATGTCCCATTATGGAAAATTAAATTAAAAGCACTTCCCCTTGAAGGAATTCAGCCAGGAACAAGCCCAGATTGTAATTCTATGCCTTCCGGGACCCTATCATACCAGTCTGAGTCTGTGCCTACCCGAATGCTGTCTGGTCTTGTTTGTCCCTGTGTCTGTGTCCCTACAAAGGGTTTTGTATGGTGTTTATTGAACAGCATCACACGAGGAAGGAGTGAGGGACACTATACACAAATCTTTAACATGGTTTTGCAAGGGACAAAGTCACTAACTCCAGGTGACCCCCAACGATCCCAGCTAACAAACAAATGAAAATATCAAGCAATGTTCATGTGCTGTCTTTAACACTTATGTGCATATGCATTGTACACAGCTGTTTTCTACCTGTTTGCTATTTCCGGGATTTACTATCACAGTGTACACACATGCACATGCAGTGTCTGAAGGTAATGTCTCAATTCTGAACATATGCTTCAAATGCAAAAGCACCCACATTCATAAAAGAAACATTACTAACACTTAAATGCCACCTCGAACCTCACACATTAATGGTGGGAGACTTCAACAACCATGGACAGGTCATTGAGGCAAAAAGTAAACAGATAAATAATTAAACTAACCAATATTATGAATCAAAGGACCTAACAGATATCTACAGAACACTTCACCCAAATACAAAATAATAAACATTCTTCTCAGCTCCACATGGAAGCTTCTCCAAAACTGACTGTATACTCAGTCACAAAGCAAGACGTCAACAGACACAAGAAGACTGAAATAACCCCGTGTGTCCTATCAGACCACCATGCATTAAAGCAAGAGCTCAGCAACAACAGAGACAACAGAAGGCCGCCAAACTTAGGCAAGCCAAGCATCTCTCTACTCAATGACTGCCGGGTCAAGGAAGAAATAAAGAAACAAAGTAAAAGCTTTCTAGAATTCAATGAAAATAAAGGCACAACATACCCAAACTTATGAGACACAATGGAAGTGGTGCTCAGGGGAAAGTTCATAGCACCAAGTGCCTTCACAAAGAAATTGGTGAGGTCTCACACAAGCAATCTAACAGCTCACCTGAAAGCTCTAGAAAAAAAGCAAACACACCAAAAAGGAGTAGACAGCAAGAAATAATCAAAATTAGGGCTAAAATAAATTAGAAACAAAAAGAACAATACAAAGAAGAAACAAAATTAAAAGATGATTCTTTGAGAAAATCAACAAGATAGACAAACTGTTAAAGACCAACACAGTCGACTTACCTAGTGCATGGGGACGCACAGAGACTGAACCACCAACCTAAGTGCAAGCATGGGCTGGCCCTGGGCCCCTACACTTACGGAGCTGATGGCCAGCTTGGTCTTAATGTGGTCCCTTAGCAAGTGGAGCGGGGACTGTCCCTGACAGGGGCTGTCTGCTGCCTGCTACTGGACCACGTTCTCCTAGCTGGCCTGCCTTGTCTGGCCTCAGTGGAGGAGGATGTGCTTAGTCCTGCTGTGACGTGAAGTGCCGGGTGGGGTGGCACTATGTGTGGGGGTGGGGGAGGCTCCCTTCCCTGAGAAGGGAGAGGGGAATAGGAGAAAAAGATGGGAGAGTAGGAGGACAGGACTGGGAGGAGAGGAGGGAGGGTGCTGCGATCGGGATGTAAAGTGAGTAAGAAAACTAAAGCGAAAAAAGAAACAAATGAAATTTTAAAACAAAACAGAACAAATTTACAGCTATTCGTTCACTTCAGTTGTAAGTTAACTGTATGGAAAATCCAAGGCAAACAAGGTTGGTTGTACATTGTTTTCTTAAGGGCAGGTTAAATAAACTGAGCACACAGTAGGACAGCAGTCTTAAATGGTCTCAGAAAGCACTATTAACTCTAGGTAAAACAGACCAAGTACACAGTAGGACAGCAGTCTTAAATGGTCTCAGAGAACATTATTAACTCTAGGTTAAACAGACTAAGCACACAGCAGGACAGCAGTCTTAAATGGCCTCAGAGAGCATTATTAACTCCAGGTAAAACAGACTGAGCACACAGTGGGACAGCAGTCTTAAATGATCTTAGGGAGCATTACTAACTCTGGCTTACAGTCCAGCAAATCTCCAATGTCTTTGAATGTAACAGATATTTTCATAATAATAAATCATCAATTTATTTTTATAGAAAAGGCCTCTATCAAACAATTTCTAGGTGGTCCACAGGGATTGAACGCAGAGTCGTGGTCATGCTAAGCAAAAGCTGTGCCGTTCAGCTAGAGCCCCATGCTTGTTTCTGTGACAAGTGTCTCACTACCTAACTCACAGTATGTAACCCTGGGCACGCGACTCTCTGAGGTTAGTGCCACCATGTCCACCTCCTGCTAGTTTCACTACCGTGCTTACTCCAGCTGACTGTGAACGCTGACGGTCAGGCGCCACCACAGCGGCTGGCATGAGGGGGGGAGGGTAGTAGTCAACAGAAGCACGTGCTGCTTATCTGTAACAATCTCACTCAGGTCCTCAAGTGCCTGAAACACAGTGACCAGAATCCAACCCCCAAAACTCATGTACAAGGGGGAGCTGGGCCGGGCTGGCCAATGGGTGCGCAGCATTCCGCCCTGAGCCGGGGGAAGAGGAAGGAAAGAGGTGACACCACCCCCATCAGCGCATGAGCAGCTCACACCGACTCAGTGGGACATAAAAGCAGAAGGGACAATGTGAAGTTGGTGGGAGAGGGGGACCCAAGGGAACATGGGAAGTGTGAATGGAGGACACTGCGTTATCAAAAATGATGTACATATAAAATTATCAAAATGCGTTACTGCTTAAAAGTTGTTCACTGGCCTCCAACATGTACTGTGGCATGTGTGCCCACCCTTAGACATGTCCAAACACACACATGTGCATGTACATGTTACAGGATCCTTGAACCCACTGTGATCCCCGAGATTGTAAACGGTAAAAACCTGTCTTTTGTTTGGTGTGGTTGAGTGCTAGCACACACCTTTAATCCTAGAGCTATCTGTGTACACAGGATTTTAATAACAGAGGTGGAATAAGAAACCAGCTGGCAGGGATTAAACAGTAGTGGGGACTTAGAGCAAAGCGGTATTTAAGGCAGCGTGTGGAAGTAGAAATAGAAATAGAAATAGTAGAAATAGTGGAAATAGCTCTGTAGCTTTTCGTTTAGCTCTTGAGCTCCTCAGCTCCTTGGCCTTTGGCTTTTTGGGCTCCGAGCTAGCAGGCCTTTGGCCTTTTCCTCCTGGGCTGTCAGCTGAGCTAGTGATCATTTTGAGCGTTTTCAATCAGGAAGTAGCTGAGTAGGAAGGTCAGCTGGGTGCTTTCTCTGTCTCTCTGAGCTAGCAAGTTTTTCACGCCAGCATTTGGCTCCTCAGTCTTTATTGGTGAAATAGAATGATCAGAGATTTTCATCTGAAACAGCATTTTGGCACCCAACAGTTGTAGAGGAATGTTAATTCACAACATGGCTGTTCTGGCAAGAGATCACATCCAAAGACCTTCTAGGTCTATATGTCTGAATGGAATACAAGCAAGTCTTTAAACCAGGAGATGGAGGCAAAAAGATCTGAGTTCAATGCCAGCCTGGTATAGAACAAGTTTCAGGTAAAGAAAAGCTTATATGCAGGTGTGGTGACACATGCTTTTAATCCCAAATGAAGGTAAGGAGACTAGAAGCTTCCAGGACGAGGCCTAGGTTGGCAGGAGGAGTCAGTAAGCCTCTGAGACAATGACTGAGCCAGGAGAAAAAAAGGCTACTTTTATATGTGCACACACATGCTCAATAATAATGAGTAAAAATTTAAAACAAACAGGCAATGTATAAATATTTTTAAATCTGATCATTTTGGCATTTGCTTACAATTTGGGCTGCACAGGCAGAGGAAAGCAGATCCCTGGTGCTCACTAGAAAGCCAGCATAGCAGTTGGTGAGTCCCAGGTCAGCGAGGGAGCACGCCTCCAACACAGCAGACCGAGGAGCCACACATGGGTACCACTGACCTCCACTGACATGCACTCCCACTCCAAACACACGTGGACCTGCAAAAATACACACACGCATGCACGCGCACACACACACACACACACATACCTCACTGAAGATTTGTTATATTGATACAAGTTAGCTTCATTTTGAAATGAGGAAACTGAGCAGTCAATAATTTACTAATGGAAGCAATACCAAACAATATGCTACCAATCTTCACACTCTGAACAACGCTGTAATCTTGTGTGCAGCAGTTATAGACACAGCCTAATATAGATCTACAGGTCCACATATAAGTCCCTAAGAGAGCACTTTTAATTATTAATTACAGTAATAAACTGTAAATGTTATCACCTAAAAACAATCTTACAAAATTACTGAAATACATCTGTATGACTCTGAAAATGTATGACTGAGAGAGATCGTTCAGAAGCTAAAAGCAGGCACCCCCCTTCTAGAGGCCCGTGCCCAACTCCCAGAAAATGGCCACAAATACATACTTTCTGGCTTTTTAAAATTTAACTTTAGTCATTCTACATAATTTACTAATGTGACATGTTGTTTATTAGTTAGGTAATTAATGTGGCCATAAAAATCAGTTTTTTAATATATCACACAGCAATATAAAGTCACAGACAGCAAGATATCATCTTGTCACCTTTTAGGACCTAAAAATAAAGTCAAGGATTATTTAAAGTTTCATAAAAATCTGCAACAAGGAATAAGATAGGCATTAATCCTTCATTCCATTGAATTTTCTGTTTACTGTGCATTAGTTTGCCAGATGTGTGATGTCAGTAACAAAAATTAATATTGAATAATTGAACTAGCTTTAACTCTAACAGAGGAATACCACCCCAAAGGGAAACACATTTCTCAAATCACCATGCCTGCTGAAAATATAAAGTCCTTCATAACAATTTATTCTGTAGCTATTATAGAGGATGAAATGTTCCCTTTTCCTATTTTGGCAAAAGTTTATATAATCAATTATATGCATTTGGCAATGCATTCTGATATAAAAGGAAAGCCCATAGGGGCTGGAGCGACAGGCCAGGGAGGGAGAGCACTGACCACAGATCTTTCAAAGGATGTGGGTTCAATTCCCAGCACCCGCAGAGCAGCTACCAACCATCTGTGGCTCCAGTACCAGGAGATCTAACATGCTCTTCTGGCATCCAGCGACACAGCAAACATGTGGTACACAGACTTACATTCAGGCAAAGCATAAAATTAAAATGAATGAATCACTTTTTAATTACAAAAAAAAAAGAAAACCTACATAAAGTTGACTTCATCAATAAGATCAAACTATGAGATAAATTTTTAAAACACAATTTAAAAAATTAGAAGTCTTTTTTAAAGGTTTGTTATTTTAGTGTGTGTGTGTGTGTGTGTGTGTGTGTGTGTGTGTGTGTGTGTGTGTGCAGGTGCACTTGGAGGCCGTAATATGGCATCACATACCCTAGAGGTACAGTTACAGGAAGTTATGAGCCCCTGATACAGGGTCCAGGAACTGAACACTTAGAAGAAGAGAGGGTTCCTAACCACTGAACCATTTTTTTACCCCTAAAACTTTTATATTTTGGAGGGTATTGTGATTTTTTAAAAAGATAACCTACAATGTGGAAGCAAATCTTGGATAATATCAGTTTCATAAGGACCTATTATTATGTCTTACAATTTGGAAGGAGGAAGCAACAAAAAAGTAGCCCAATATTAAAAATGGACCAAAGCTCTGAAAACAATCTCTCCAGAAACACAGTGGTAACAGCAAACAATGGCACATGCACTGAAACAGGAACTTATACACCCAGACACACCATGATAACAACACAAACAATGGCACATGCACTGAAACAGGAACTTATACACCCAGACACACCATGATAACAACACAAACAATGGCACATGGACTGAAACAGGAACTTATACACCCAGACACACCGTGGTAACAACACAAACAATGGCACATGCTCTGAAACAGGAACTTATACACCCTCATGCATCATTACCCAAGAGAACCAAGAGTGAGATACAACTCAAGCCTCCCAACGGAAGAGCAGAGAGATAAAATGTAGTTGAAAGGATGGCAGAGCAATGCTCAGCCTAAAAAGCGGAGACAACCTGACACATTATGTAGCCTGACCAAACCTGGAAAACATTGCTAGTCACCAAAGAATCAAATTTGTGATTTGATACACATGAGGGACCCAGTCAAACTTGGGCACTTGGAGTTGGCCAGGAGGTGGAGGATGGAAAGACAGATGGCAAGGGGTGGCCAGTGGGCAGAGGGGTGCAGATCACAAGAGGAAACAAGTCTTGGAGGAAAGGGTGTGTTAGTAGCACTGCAAATGCATTTGTGCTGTTGCAACACGCACTGAAATAATAAAATTTAAAATAATAAATTCCATGTAATACTGTTTTATGACAATTTAAAATAAAGATAAATCTTGTTAGTGGGTAAAGGACTCAAATACATATTTCTCAAAATACAAAACAGCAAGAAAGCATGCGAAAAGACAGCCTTTATTATTTACTCATTAAGGAAACGCAGAGCCAAACTACCATAAAGTAATATGTCACGTCCAAAATGATAGTTAAGATGTATTTTGAAATAGCGGAGAGGAAAACAACAAGCGTTGGAGAGCGTCTAAAGAAATCAGAATCTGTACTGCGGGAAGGCTCATCGAAGGGTGCAGCCATCCCTGAAAATAACATGGCCACGTCTTTAAAGCATGGACACTGAACTTGCACAAACTCCGCAATTCACTCCTGGGATTTCCTAAAGACAAACTCCTAAGAACCATTCAAACAAGAGCTTGCGGTGGGGACAGCACCGCCCACAAACCGGTGGGGGATGCAGACGCACTTTTGCCCTCCCACAGCCTGGGTGGCACTGGCTACAATGCTCCTGTACTGCACACAGGTCCTAAACCTTAGACTCCCAAAACCTTTGCATGATACGGATACATTTTTCATTGTTGTTGGTTCATCTGTGATACCCCCTTCTCTTTAATCCATAGAAAACATTTCCACTCATTGCCTCCAGGAAAACTGTTCCTGTAAATGGCTCTTGCTGAACCCAGCAATCTTATCCGCTCCACCGCTAGTGTCCCGATTCTGGGTGACAGTCTCCACACAACGTGAGCACCTCAGGCCTTCTGCATTTCCTACTGTGGCTCCTTCCTTCCGTCGCACCCTCCTACACCTCGGGCTGCTCGTCTCCAGCCTGAGCCCCAGTCCTTGTCTCCTCTCCACTGACTTCCCTGAGAACCACACCCAGTGTTGTGGCTTTGCACGCCACATGGGCACTGAAACCTTCTACCCTAGAGCTCGTCCAGAACTGCACATCTGCACGCCTCCCTGCCTTGTCCACATCCTGCCTTGTCCACATCTCCACTCTCAAGCCTGACAGCGTTGGGAACAGAACATGGCCAAATGAATTGTTTTCCACCTACAGCTGTTCTAGCTGTAACCAAGTGGAATGCCCACATCAAATCTATTATGTCAAAACGGGAGTGTCCACCTGGAAGACACATTCAGAACCTAATGAGGCTGCACCCCTCTCACTATAGCACCCCGGTCCAAGCTCCATCATCTCTCACCCTTATCACTTCAATGACGTTCCCCTTGAACCTTCAGTCTTCACTGTTTACTTTGGAAACAGGACCTATAATCATCATTTTTAAAAGTAAGTCTTCACACTTCCTCTCAGAAGCATGAATGGTTCTCCTACTCGGAGCACGCGCTCAAGTTCTCACCATTTCCCATAAGCCTCTACGCTCTCTTTCACGCGCCCTCACCTCTGCAAACCACATCCCTCTCATCAGTTCCTCTAGGGATTGTTGCTTTCTCTCGAGTACATTAGAGACAATATCAAAGGAGGTTCATCATAGCTGCTACTTTTGTCTCTAACACTCTTCTCTCAAAAACGTAGTGAAAAACATCTTCATTACTTTCCAGAAAGAGATGGCAGGACACTTGCTAAGGAAGTGGTCATAGGGACGTGGAGAAACCAAACTGGTAGTGATGTAGATGCTTCGTCCCTCCTGGCTGGCTTCCACAGGGCCAGAAGGTGCTAGGTACAAAACTCAGGGGGCAGAATTCAACAGTTACCTAGCTGTGAACACTGTAGCGAGGCATGCCCACTGAGCAACAGTGACACGTTCTGGCAGTGACCAACCACTTCCTGGTCAGATTGAAGGCCACTCCACAAGACAAAATTCATACCTGGTCCTTTTTAATTGGTCCAAGAACCATTAGCCGGATGTGTTATAAAATAAACTCTAGGAAGAATTTGCTGCCAGCATCATGCTAAATGAATATAATATTTAACTGTACTTTAAATGCATATCTAATCTATTAGGCCAATGGCTTAGCATAGCTCACAACTGTCATCAGAAAGCCTTGCTGTTGCAGTGGACAGCAGAGACTCACAGATGGCCAAAGCGTAGGGCGCAGGAGACTGCCTAGTTCGGCCAGCCCTGAGTAGGACACACATGTTGCATACTCTCCCCACCAGGTTCAGGGCTCATAACAGAAAAGGGGTCAGAAAGACTATAAAAGCCAGTGGTAGTAGCCGGGTGTCCACTCACAGCAGGAAAGCTACACCCACGGCCTCCCAGTGGCTCTAACTGCATGCACGTGACCTCTGTAAGAGCAAAACAGTGGAAAGCTAGGCATGGATGGGGAACGGGCCATGGAATTCCACCCCTAGCTGAGGAGATACATTAGCCAAGGGAGGGAGAATTGGCCACTGATAAGTTCCCAACACCCCACTGGATGGTCCTACTGTCGGGTACATAGCCAGGTGGAGAACAGGAGGCTGGGGGCAAGGTATTGAGCTAGAGCTACAGTGAAAATGAAAGAAGAAGCTAAAGAGAAAGAAGCCAGTCAAAACAGGTGTTTTTACACAGTGACCGAATGATTTTTCAGACCAAACTCATTCCCTTCACTCCCACACTGTCCAAAAAGAAATCCTACCTGCTTTAGGCGTCTTTCTATAACTGTCTGCCATCTCCTATCAAAAAACTCTCCGCACTGGCTACCTTAATAATGAGATTATATACACTTTCTACTAAATTTCTTGTAATAAGTATACATTCAATTTGAACTAAAAGGTAATAGTTTAAAAATAAGCATATCACAGAATAATTCCAGGTATATTTTCTAAAAGTGATACCTCATTTCTTATTTTCTTTCGGTTAGCAAAAACACACTGAAGTAAGTAGAAACATTTACCTGTGCACTGCCCGCCATTGGTCGGGTCTCCGTAATACCCTGGCATGCACTCCTGACACTGCTGCCCGGTGGTGAGGTTCTTACACTGCTCACAGACGTTGTTACTGATGCACGTGCTGTGTCCGTTACACTGGCAAGCTGCAGGAAACAGTAAGCAGCACCACAAATAACTAAGTAATAATAAAAGTGTACACAAGTCACTTGAGACAGAAGTTACTTTTAAAATCTGGTTCTAGCACAGTCGGAAGCATTATTCAATTTTAAATGCATAACACAGGCGGCTGAAGTATCAATACAAGGCAGTAGATGCGCCCGATTGTAGCCACAGTTGACCTCATTATTTATAAGATGTGAGGGCTAGAGGCAATGTGAAATAACAGAGAGACTGCACGTAAGTAAGGAATACCTCAACACACTCATTAAAGAGTCATGTGAACTTTTTATCTATTAAATTACATAAAGATTAGATAATATAGCTTTGATAAAGGATGGGAGGTTCTTACCACATCATAACTTTTTTGTTTGTTTGTTTGTTTTCGAGACATGGTTTCTCTGTGTAGCCTTGGCTGTCCTGTACTCACTTTGTAGACCAGCCTGGCCTCGAACTCACAGTGATTCACCTGCCTCTGCCTCCCAAGTGCTGGGATTAAAGGCGTGCACCACCACGCCTGGCAACATATTTAAATTTAATAACAAATTATAAATACAGAAAGTTATCAGGCAATAGATCTTTATTTTAAGAACAAAGGGAAACTTTTAATTTGAATAAAGGTGTATTTTCTTAAAATAAGAAGACAGTTTTTAAACCATCTATAAATAAGAAAATCTATTAACAAAAAGTTCAGAATAAAGAAAATCAAATATGCAAACTAATATATTTAAAATATCAAAATTTTGCTTTCAAATAGTTTAAACTTCACAAATATGCCCTTCAAGCAGTGGGTGATGGCAGACAGTTCGGCAAGCTCTTTCTGCATCATCTATTGCCAACAACAAGCTTGGCGTTCCTTATAATAAAACATCACATTGTTAAAACTTCTATAGTGCTTACATGCTTATGGGGGAGTTTGGACATCTATGCCATACACATAATTAATTCACTTGGGTTTTTAAAAAAATGAGTATCCACTAGACACAGAGAATTGCCCAAAGAACCAAAATAAGAAAGAGCCTCGTATACTTCATGGAATTTCCAACCACATGAGAAAATTATTTAACCCTGGGCCCTTGCTTCTGAATAGGAAGGGTGCATGTAGCTCTCACATATAGCATCACTCAGAGCATGACTGAGCTAGGAGAGGAGTGTTCCTACAACAGCAGCATCGGGTACCAATAACACCCTAAAATTAAAGTACCGCAGCAGGCCAAATGCCAATCAACCTTTCCTGTCTGAATGAGAAAAACTCAAGGGCAGCCAAGACGCATGCTCCTTGGACCCAGCTCCACATGGCTGCTGATAAACGTATTACAGGGGATCTAATAAAGAGGGTGCCTCACACAGACATGATAGAATTTAGAAACAACCGCAGGAGGGAATTCTGGGAAGGGAGGGTGCTACCAACTGTTATAGCTTACATCAAACAAAACTATCAATGACAAGGGACGAGGCGCGCTGTAAAAAGCTGGACCCACACATAAAGGCTGCATCAAACGCAGACAAGGAAAGGCTGCTGTCCTGGGCCCACGGTGTTGATCAGACCCTGCCACAGGGCTATGTCAGCAAGCAGGACAGCCTGTCACAGAATGATTCTTACAGGACAGACTTATTTTAAATGTTCTAGTATCAACATAAGTATAGAGCACAAATAAAACTAAAGATAATCCATCTATTTTATTTTGCCTACATTTTAAATCTACCCCAGATGGCTCCTTATTTATGGAAACACAAACAGAAAAAAAATCAAAATAAAACATAATGACAAATTCATCATTTGATATGCAAATAAAGCACATAGTTCTGAAAATATGGGCTCTCTATAAACAGATGTGCAGCATTTAAAAATATCTTCATGACATTAGTAAATTTCCAACATATTTACACAGAGAGTCAAAGGGAAAAAAAATTACTCACAACCTTCTTCAATATATAGCTTATCTTAAAAGAAAAAGAAATTGCCAGGGACTGAAAACGAGGCATGGTTTCAAAACAAGACCAATAAAGACGGGGTTAGAAGGGACCCTGTATTCTCCACAGGACAGACGAGCGGCGTCAGCAAGCATGGGCTCCAAAGTCTGGCACAGCCAGGAAATACAACTGCTGCCACCTTCCAGAAATGAAAGGAAATGAATCATGTTTATAACCTGAAGTCACCACCTGCATCCAGAGGGACACACAGGTTCCCAGAGAGGCAGAACACAGGCTGCCATGCCGCTGAAGGCTATGCATGGAAGGAACAGGCCACACAAAAATCTAAACTCTCTTCTGAAGTGCAAGTTAACTACGTGGCGAGCGAACTCTAAGGTCAAACCAGCATATGAAACAACCTCTGCGGGGCCTCTCAGACCTCACAAAGGCAGCTCAGGATGACTCCTTGAAACAGATCTACAGGTCACGCAAATACACCACAGAACAGAGACAGGAAGGAAGTGTGTGCTAGACTCTGCAAGCCACATACTCCTTTTCTTTTTTTCAAAATTTTCCCTGATGTTAAGGGTCTCTTGCCTGCTTGTAAGTCTGTGCAGCACGTGTGCAGTGCCCTTGGGAGCCAGAGGAGAGGGTTCGGTCCCCTGGAGGCTGTGAGCTGCCATGTGGTGCTGGGAATCCAACCCAGACCTTCTGGAAGTACACCCAGGGCTCTTAAACATTGGCCCATCTCCACACACACACACACACACACACACACACGCACACGCGCACACATACACACACATACACACACACACACGCACACACGCACACACACACGCAGGGAGGGGAGTGCGAAGTAGGAAGAGACGTGTGATGAGAGCCCAGGAGGACTTGGCTGCAGAGACTTATGCTCTGAAAGTAAACATCAAGCCCCTGTGGTAGAAGAGACAACAGCTTCTCCTCACAGATGAGAGACAAGACCAGGGGAGGCCTGTGCGGTGCTGGTTAAAAAGCTCTTGTCTTTGGGCTTCTGTGCCTGATTCAGTTGTTTCTTCACAAAGTCTCGCTGCAAACCTGACTGAAAGCAAGCAGCAGCAACCACACCACAGCAGGAACCCTGGGCCGCCTTAGAGTTCACTCTGCCAATTTAATTCCTCGCTTTTGAACTTCACTCCACAGTCTTGGGACACAGACCAAATTTTCACAAATTCTTACCAGAAAGCAGCACAGGTAGCCGCTAACCCAACTCCCAAGAGCCTTTGCTCCCATCTGAAATCTCATGAGCACATCTTCAGAGTTCTCTGGTCCCCTCAGCTCCCAGAGGACACATCCACTGAGTCCCGCTTGCACATCCTTCCGCCTCACTCTAGCCTGCAGCTCGCGGCGTTTTCAAACCTGCAAAGGCTTCTCAGCCCCACGGCCAGACCTACCGTCTGGTGCCAGATTTTAAATTTTTCTACCACTATGTCAAAACCCCTGGAACCAATTCAAGAGGGGATTACTATATTGACCTGTGGTCAGAGCATACAGCAGTGCACAGCATGGCCATCAAAAGCGAGGGGAGCACGGACTCTAACTCACTCTGTCCATCTTCCATTTCTATTTCTTCCAGGCCCCGGCCTAGGAGACAATGACGCCCACAGTCAGCTCTTCCTCCCTTTGGCTAACCCTGCCTAGAGCAGCCCTCACAGAAGGCAGAGATGCTCACCATGCAACGAGACACCTCTCAGTAAAGCAAGTAGTAAGATTAGCCATCCAGCTAATTTAAGAGGCCACCTCTAACGGTAACTTCCGGGCTGAGGAAGCACACAGCTGAGATGTGAGGCTGAACATGGCTTTATCCCTACACTAAGGCACCAGACCACACCGGCTCCTCAAATCCTAATGATGTTCCCAGAAAACTATTTTTTTTTATTATTATTTAATGAATATATTCAGATTACATCTCAATTGTTTCCCCTTCATTTGCATCCTTCCATTCCTCCCTCCCTCCCACTTTCACCCTATTCCCGTCCCCTAGGTCTATGACTGAGGGGGACCTCCTCCCCCACTATATGGTCATAGGCTATCAAGTCTCATCTTGGCAGCCTGCTTATTCTTTCTCTGAGTGCCACCAGCCGTCCCCACCAAGGGGAGGTGGTCAGATATGGGGGCACCAGAGTTCATGTCAGAGTCAGTCCCCGCTCTCCACACAACTGTGGAGAACGCCCTGTCCATTGGCTAGATCTGATACATGCAGTAAATATTGAACCCCTACAGAAAACTATTTTCTATTTGAATCAAATGGCACTAATTGTGTTTGGTGCCTGCGTCTCACAGCAGGACATCAGTGTTAAAGTTGACCTCTGCTGCACTTTGCATTTTCCTGTGTTTATTTCTCTGGAATGCGGAATGTTCCCTGGCACTCACCTTCCTCGCTGTGGATTCTGTCTTGCACTGCGACCTCTTCAGTGTGCTCGAAGGATCTTTGATCCCAATGACTACAGTCTTCCTTCTGTAACTTTCCTTCAGAGTACTTTTCTAAAACTCCTGTGTCTTTTTCAAATTGTACTTTGAAATTTAGGTTTACAGAATTTTCGGTTTATAGAATTGCAAAAGTCCCACCTTTTTGTGGCAAATGGGTATGGATTTTGTTTATTTTTGCCTTGCAGTACGAGGCATTGCACCAACAGCCTGTAGAGGCCAGGCAGTAATCTACCAGTGAGCTACATCCCTAGAACACAGTACGGAGCGCTTCCACGCCTCCTCAGAGGTTATGTGATGCCCCATCTCCTGAGAATGACTAATGCTCCATCCACACACCTCGGTCTGTTTCAGACTCCCCTTTAAAATTAGCACAGCAATCTGTTGGTAAGCAAACGCCACTTAAAATGCAGCTACAGCGCTCTGTAGCTCCATCTGTGTGATTGCTCTTTGTTGTTTGTTGCTTGCTGTTTTTTCACTCTCACTCAGCCCTGTGGCCTCAGTGGGGCAATGCGAACGTCTCACGTCTCATCTAAAGTAAACTCTGGCTAGCTCTCACTTTTCTGCTTCAGGGCTTCCACTGGTGCCAAGGAAAACTATTTGAGAGAATGGCTGCATCAGCTCAGAAGAGCAGGGTTTAGTACCCACAGGGCATCAGGAAGATGTTGGGCAGTGGATGAGCACCCAGCGTCAGAGAAGCAGCTCCTAAGAGCGTCCATCGGGACCTCCCCTGCCCCCAGGGGGTCTGAGGGCTGCACGCTGGGGTGGTAGCCAGCCTGGTGACACACATGTCATTGATTTTTCCAGCTCCACATTAAGTTCTCCTCATTCCTTCATTTATACCTCTTAGAAGCAGCTCCTCAATAAAGGGCCTTGCCCTGCTGCCACCGTCTCTGCAGCTCATCACACAGGCGCCCCAGCCGGGACACGCCTCATCTTCTTCTCCTTCAGGCTCTCATCGCCTTCTAAGAGCAAGCTTCAACCCCCTTCTTCCATTGACTAGCACTCATCTGTCACACAACCTCATAAATGTCATTTATTTTAAGAAACATGTACTCTCCATGAGGGCACTGATTTTTGAGCCACTTCATTAGCTACTATGTCTCTAGTGCCTAAAACACTGTGTACTGTACTTAGCGCATGGGGCGTGCTCAGCAAACACATGTTGAGTACATTGATGTTTCAAGGTCAACTCTCTTCCCGTATTCAAGCAGGGTAAGGAATACAGAAGTGTGCAGAGAGCCCAGTGATCTTCGAATCTGAGTAGTAGTGAATACCAAAGGTGGCTTTCAAAATAAGGTCACGTGACACTTTACTGTGGATGTTCAGTATGCCATATCCACACTCAGCCGTGTGGGTCACAGGAACGCTGGAGAACGTGACAATTCTAAGATACTATGATGATACGAACAGTAAGACACAGCGGTGCATTCGTGAAGAACGTGACATTGTCGTTACCTGGGCACTGGATAAACGACCACTCATAGTCCTTCTCTTTGGGGCAAAGGCTGGTGTCAAGAACCACGTCGCTCCTGTGCGTGCCGCCAAGCCTCATGGGCCCCCGGGAAGACCCTTCAGTGCAGTACCCTCTCCCGGTGTTACTGGGGTCGTTGCACCAGCCACAGCCAGGCTGCTCCAAGCACTGTCCACATGTTCTCAATCCAGAGCAATTTTGAGCTGCATGACAGGAGCATTAAAAAACAAAAGTGTGATTTTTATAATCACGCAGATTTACATGCTTCAGAAGGATGTGATACTAAAAAATAAACAAAATGTCATCTGTAGGTAATACAGATATTTTTGCATAAATATACAGGCATTGCATAAATGCCTATGAGATACGAAAACCTCCTCGTACACATGTATGTATGGACAAATAAATATGCACACGTGTATACATAACACATGTCATGCACAAGAGAAGATCAATTGGATGTTAAAAGGGAAAGCAAAAACTAAAACAAAAGCATGGTAACTATAACACAGAAAAAATTAGGGCAGTACTTAAAGACTCCTGAGTTTCTTGCCAGTACATTGAGGAGCTGACCCAGAGGCCCAATAAACACGAGACCACCAACAGCAAAATGGTAGATTCAAGAATTCACTGAGAATTGTATTTGTTGTGAGCTGTTTGAGGGCCAAGAACCTTGAAGGCTGGATGTGAGGAGGCAGCAGGTAAGAACCATCACTAAATGTAATGAGAAACAAAATTATTTCACTTATTTAACTTTGTAGGCAGGGAATTCATGAGCATCTTCATGGGTCCCTGGAACACACAGCTCTGAAGAGATGTCTCCATCCCATCTCTCCCTTCAGAACTCAGGGAACCACACAGAAGAGGGGCAGAGGGGATGGAGACCAGCAGGAGAAAAGGCCCTCTCAACCAACTGAGCCAGGCTCACAGGGTCTGAAGCAGCAAGCACAGGGCCTACAGGTCTGCATACAGCCTACAGGGTCTGCACACAGCCTACGGGGTCTGCACCTTGCCTATGGGGTCTGCACCCGGCCTACAGGGTCTGCACCTGGCCTACGGGGTCCGCATCTGGCCTACAGGGTCCGCACCTGGCCTACGGGGTCCACACCTGGCCTACAGGGTCCGCACCTGGCCTACAGGGTCCGCACCTGCCCTACGGGGTCCGCACCTGGCCTACAGGGTCCGCACCTGGCCTACGGGGTCCACACCTGGCCTACAGGGTCCGCACCTGGCCTACGGGGTCCGCACCTGGCCTACAGGGTCCGCACCTGGCCTACGGGGTCCACACCTGGCCTACTGGGTCTATACCTGGTCCCCTGTGTATATATTACAGCTTTCAGCTTAGTGTTTTATGGGGCTACGGATTGTGTAAACAAAGGGGTCTCTGATTCTTGTGGCTGCTCTTTGGCTCCTCTCCTTCTGTTGGGTTGCCTGGTCCAGCCTCCTTTCTTTTAGACTGTATTTTGTCATGTTTGGTTGCTATCTCTTAGAAGCCTGTTGTTTGGTAATGAGAGACAGAAAGGGAGTGGAACAGGAGGGGAGGGGACTGAGGGGAGCTGGGGAGGAGCTGGGAGGAGTGGAGGGAGGGGAGACTGTAATCAGGATATACTGTCTACTTGGGGCTACATCTTCCCCATACACTGTGATAGATGTCAATCCCTATAGCAGATACTTAGCAACTGGTCACCCCTCAATCTGCCATACCCCTCCTTCATTTCCTTAATCTGAAGAATTTCCATGGACATCCGAGGATAGCTCACATAACTGCTGACAGTTACGCTGCCTGTCTTCAAAGCGGTGCTTTACGTTTTAGAAATAATAAAATAAAAATAACAAAAGAAATAATAAAAGCTATCAAACCTCACATAGGTGCAGTTATGTTACTGCGATGCTACAATTGCTGACTGCCACATGATGACATAAAGCTGACTGCATGGCACAAGAGACAGTCGGCCCTGCAGGTCTCACAGTCTGAAGGAGGGTGCCTAGGAAATTTGTGCTTCTCGCTTCTTCATCAAAAATCAAGTGTGCACACAAGTGTGGGCTTATGTCTGGGTCTTCAATTTGATGCCACTGATCAACATGTCTGCTTTTGTGCCAATACCGTAGCTCTGTGACACATCTCGGAATCAGGGCTGATTTCGGTATCTTGGGCTTTTTGTGTTTTCGTATGAAGCTGAAAACTGTCCTTTCAAGATCTGTGAAAAATTGTCCTGAAGTTTTGATGGGGATTGCACTGAATCTGTAGGTTGCTTTTGGCAGGATGGAGCTCTTTCCATCTTCTGATATCTTCTTCGTTTCTTTCTTCAGAGTCTTAAAGTTTCTATCACACAAGTCTTTTGCTTGCTTGGTTAGTTACCCAGGAGGCTACTGTGAACAGTGCTGCTTCCCCGATTCCCCCTCAGTGTTTGACCTTTGGAGAGAAACTACTGATTCCCGTGAGGTAATCTTGTGTCTAAATACTTTGCTAAAAGTGTCTATCAGCTGTAGGAGTTTCCCAGTGGGATTTAGGGGTCACTTACATAGACAATCCTATCACCTGCAATTAAAGACACTCTGGCTTTTTCCTTTCCAGTTTGTAACCTCATCATCTCCTTCCGTGTCCTGGTGCTCTAGCTAAGACTTCAAGCACTACGTTGAACAGGTGTGGAGAGAGTGGACAGCCTTGTCCCATTTGCCTCCATTAAGTTGATGCTGGCTCTGGACTTGCTGTGAACTGGATGTTGAGGTGTTCCCCTTGCGCCCCTAATCTCTCCATCATGAAAGAGTGCTGAGTTTTGTCAAAGGCCCTTTCTGCATCTGATGAGATGAACATGTAGTTTTCGTCTTTCAGTTTGTTTGTTTGTTTGTTTGTTTGTTTGCGTGGTGAGCCACTTTCACCATCTACATGTGCACATGCGGGGTCTGCAGGGGGCTGTACCAGGTCCTCTATGTACACATCACGGCTTTTAGTTTGGTTTTATTTATGGGCTTCCTGAGTAAACAAATGAGTAGATCTCTGGCTCTTGTGCCTTCTCTTAGGCTCTTTCCCTTCTGTTTGTTTATTTGTTTGTTTGACCAATTCTGAGATGCCAGATTATTATATTATATTATATTAATTATATTGTTATTATCCCGTAAATGCCTGTGCCTGCTTACTTTCTAGTGAGACAGAGAGGGAGGATCCAAACGGAAGGAGACCAAGGGAGAACTGGAAGGAGGAGAGGGGAAGAAACTATATTATTTGAGGGGTAAAAATCTATTTTCAATAAAAACAGAAAGAAAGAATGGTCCCTCTAGACTCATATTTGAATACTTGGCTCCCAGTTAGTAGAGCTGTTTAGGAAGGGTTAGGGGGTGTGCCGCCTTTGGGGGTTCAAAAGCCCACAGCAGGCACAATATTTCTTTCTCTCCCATGCCCACCATCACCCCGTGTCACCAGATGCCTGTGGATCGGATCTAAGCTCTCAGTGCCACACCTGCCTCCCAGCCACTAAGCTCCCTGCTGTGACTGCAGCATAGCCTTCTGGAAACTAAAGGCCCCAGGCAAACGCTTCCTTTAACAATGGCTTGAGGAGGTTCAGGGAAATGTGCTGCCTGCCTGTGCTGGCTTCTCACTGATAGACAACACATCTACCTATACTGCAATTGCTACTCTTTATTTAAACCGGGCTCCAGTTTCCTGGGGTCCCAGCATGGGCTGAGGATCAGTGATGCTCTGGGGACACCGGGCCTTCCACACTAACCTGGCGCTGCTGCGGCGTAAGCCCCTGCCCTGAGCAGCTACAGCGTCCTCAGCCTCTTGGCCATGTGGACCACCATGACGGCATCTATGCCACGCAGCAAATCCTCCGTTACATGAATCCTCTTGGACCTGCTCCTCTAAAGAACACTGCCTGACACAGTCTCTAACCTTCTCTCACAGCCACAAGAATTCTTACTAGATAGCTTCACCACCTACCTATGCATTGCTTAACAATTTAGTGTGTGTGGTCTAGCAACACTGATAGGTTTGCCAAGAAATTAAAACATTTATTTTAACCTAATGTTGAAAGATTGTTTAGACAAATACAAACTGAGCTACATACAAAACAACTGGTCTCTGTGCGTGAGGAGTGTCAGTTGCCTAAGGAACAGAAGTGTGGGGGCGTGAGAGTGTGACACGGAACGCTGAGACACCACATGACACTGTTGCCTGTACACCATGCCCAGCGTCCAGGACACAGGTCAAACATAGTGGGAAATGGGGCTATCACAGTGTAAATCGGGCGCTAACAGATTTTAGACCTCTCTGGGATAGTACTATTTTTCTCATTATTCCAAATGCCCTAAACGTTCAATTCCTTTCCGTCTGTACTTACGAGAGCAGGTGGCAGTCTGCCACTCCAGGCACTGTCCGTACGGAAACGAGATGATGTAAGCGTTAGAGTCCACGCAGCGCTTTGTGCTGCTGCACCACATGCACTCCATGCCATTGCTGGTACAGTTGGAGCAAGAGGTCCTCAGGGAGCATGGCTTCTTGCACGGCCTTGCATTTTGATTTGGACTGACTGGAACAAATCAATAATGGCAATTATTTCATTTGGTAACTCCTTTTTTTAAAAAAAAATTACTCTCTATTTTTCAGTTGTGTGATTGGGTGTTTCGCGTCATATTTGTTGGCCGCCACAGCCTCGCCTGGTACCTGCAGAGGCCAGAAGAGGAGGACATCAGATCTGGAAGTGACGTAAGGGATGGTGATGGGCGCCATGCGTGGGCTGAGAATCAAATCCAGGTCCCCTGGAAGGGAAGCCAGCGCTCTTATCCACACAAACGTCTCTCCAGGCCCCTGGTAATATCATTTTAACACAAATGCTTGGGTTTTGTCTTTTTACTATTTATTGAAAAGTTTCAGTTATGCAGACTAAAACATTATAATGTGAGGCAAATAATTTAAAAAGCTGTCATATGTACTAATTTAGTGCTAAATTTGAAAATGTATAATTTCTTTCATAAATTCTTGCTAAAGAATAGGATGTACAGTTTTGAAAACTGCAAACTGTATGTAATACGAGAGCTCCCCTTTCTACTGTGTCAGCAGTGTAGAACCAGCATTATCTATGGTCCCAGTCACACGTTTCTACATAAGTGTTCGTATCTTAAGTAAGTAATGGTCCCGTGACCATGTCTTTTGTATGAACAAGTGAAGACATATAACTTACTATAAAATCTTAACACAAAGATATAGCAATAATCATATACATTAGGATGACAATTGTAGAGGAATTTTAATCCAGCCACATGGCTGCTCTGATCACATCCAAAGACCTTCTAAGGTTTGTGTGATCCGGCTGGAAGGCAGACTCGCCCTTAGTACACACCGTAAGCCATGCTTGAAAGTGATGTCTAATTGAGGGACAGAGAAAGTGACAAACCAGGGAAAGACTTGACAGGTGAGTCAGAGATAGGATACGCCCAACTCTCATGAGAACAGACAGGAAAGAGAAGCTACTTAGGAGCAGCACAGTAGAGCTGAGAGGAGAGAAGACAACACGTAAGAGTAAAGTACAGTAGAAAGTTCAGGCAAGAACACAGTACGGTAGAGAAAGGAGTAGAGACGGGAGCTGGTTCAGCTGCACGGAGTGAAACTTGGTGCAGTGGAGTGGAGCTTGTTCATGAGTTCATGCAGTTCAGTGCAGGTCACCAGAGGGAGTAAGAAAGAGCCAGAAGACTAGAACAAAGTGGCAGAGTTAGTTGGAGGCCAAACACAGCAATTCAGCCAGAGGCCGAGAGAATCCAGATGGAATCAGTCAGCTTTGAGAGGAACCAGCCAGTGAGAGTTCAGAGAGAGCTAGCGAGGGTGAGTGCATATTCATCAGTTAGCCTCAGAGGCTGAAACACTCCAGACCTAGCCTAAGGACAGTTAGGTAGGAAAGCTCTGGGCTCAGGCGGAGCCGTGTGGCTTGGGTTAGTAAACCTTGGGTACAGCTCCCATCTCTCATCTCCTCATCAGGAGAATACAAACCACATTTACAGACAACCATTCTCAAAAACAAAACAACAGAAAGAAAATAACACTATTGGAAAGGATGCTGGTAAACTGGAAACTGAATTGACAGTAGGGATGTAAGTGGTGCAGTGTCTGCGGAAAAAATAAAACAAATCTTCAAATATTAACCCTAGATAACCAAATCCACTTAGATACGTACCCAAAGAAGGGAAACCATGGCCCACTTGTGGCACCATCGTTCTAAGTAGCCAAAAGTGGAAAACATTGGTGTGCTCCCTGTCATAGCAACTTCACTCTAAACGGCTGAAGTAAAGGAGCCCAGGTGCCCACCAGAGCATGAGGAGACAGACAGACAGACAGACGCTGACTGTGAACACACTAGACTGCTGCTCGGCCTTGGAGCAGGAGGGCGTGATCACACGTGGGTAAGCTCTGAAGACATTGTGCAAAGTGGACAAGGAAGTCACAAAAGCAAGAAGTGGTGTGACCCCGCAACATGAGGTACCCAAGTATTCAAATCATAGAAGCAATGGCGTTTCCCACGGGTGAGTGATAAAGGATAAGAAATGTGTTGTTTAAAAATATATACAGCATTAATCTTGCCAAATAAACCAAATTTGGCAGAGAGCAGTAAAGGCTGAAGAACAGCAGGACATACTTAGTGTCACCCAACTGTACGTTTACAGCTGCTGAAGCAATAAACTGTGCAATTCTAAAAGAATTCAAATATTTTGTTCCCACTTAACAAACTCAGTTTCAGATGAAATAGCAACAAATATTTCATTTTAGATAACTGAAGCAATACAGCTATAAGATTAAAATCACTCAGTCATTAATCTTAGGTGCAAATCTTCCCTTCTAATGCTCTTTGATGACAGCAATTGACTGAACAGTTCAGAGGGTATTGCTGACCTGCAGTCATAACTGCATGCCCGTGATAGCACCAGCGCAATCATTATACAAAGAATACAATGGCTGGGAGAGTGGGCTCAGGAGTTAACAGCACTTGTTCTCGCTGAAGACCTGGGTTTGGTTCCCAGAACTGACATAATGGTTTACAACCATCTGGAACTCCAATTCCAGAGGAGCTGACCTTCTCTTCTCATCTTCACAGGTATCAAGTATGTACATGGTACACACACACACATGCGCACATATACACACATACATACACACACACAGACACACACAGACACACACACAGACACACACACAGACACACACACACAGACACACAGACACACAGACACACAGACACACACACAGACACACACACACATACACAGACATACACACAGACACACACACACATAGCAAAATACCGATACACACACATACACACACACACACACACACACAATACTGATACACACAAAATAAAATAAAATAATTCCTTCAATCATTTTCGTAAAAAAAAAAAGTAAAATTTAAGAAATCATGTAAAAATAGAATTTTATCACTACAAGTTAATGCTAATATCAGTTTAAAAAAACAACTGTGGTAGAATAAATAAAAATTAGTATCTAGGGGTCAATATTATAAAAGGACAGTACAAGTTACCGCACTCTAGAAAGAAGGGCTCACAACAGGCTGAAACACACAGTTAGAGAAATGCCCATATGTAGCTGACTACTTACCTACAGGTTTCTCACAGACGAGACCATCTGCCATGGATGTGCAGGGGTTTGCCTTCAGCCCGGCCACCGCAGCCCTTTCTAAGTAGGCGCAGAATCCAGAGTCGTTCGGCTCACCCGGAAGCCACTGCAGGCTCGTGTTTGTGAAAGGAGACATGTCCTCCCATCCCCAGTAGGAGATGTTGATCTTGCGTAAGCCCACCCAAGGGGACACTGTCTGCAAACAACGGGGTGTGGGGCATTTAAAGGGTTAAAAGAGAAAGCACTGTATGATTCATCATTAAATACTATATTTGAAAACATGTAAGCTGCCTTTCTAAAACCTTTACTGCCAACAATAATTTAAGCAAAATCACAACACTGCTTCGAAAGCACTGAGCTTTTCTGAGTTTAGCTACAAAGTTGGGTGATTTTTTTGAACTTCCTCGTCTTTTTCTCTCCTCTAAGATGGGTTTACAGACAGAATGCCTTTAATTGCAGCCTTCAAGAGGCAGAGACAGGCTGATCTCCGTGGAGCACAGGCCAGCCAGTGCAACACAGTAGAGTCCTATCTCAGACAGACAGACAATAAACAAAAAACACCACTACTGCTGTAACTAATACCATCAGGCAGGTGGTTTAATCAGTTACGGATTTAAGAACCTACAGATAAATCCAGTATCTGTAATGTGCAAAAATGGAGAACAAAATTAAGATCTCTACGGGTTCTGAATGAAGATGTCACGATGAGGATGCCCCACCTGGCTATGTCCGGACTTTTACCGTGTTGGGACAACTGACATCATCTGCCTGCCCATCAGTGGGCAGAACAGGCTGTGGGTAAGGTCTGCCTGTCATGTTGAAACATGTGGTAAACGCCAGTGGACAAAAGCCACACCACCATCCTTAATAGTCCCGCAACCATTCGAACTTGCCATGAAGTCAGAATCAATTCCATATTTATATGGTTTATCTCAATCATTATTTCAAAGAAAAATATATTCTAAATCCACTGTTCTATACGTTACAGACAGCTCTTTGTCAACACGCGATAATGTACCGTCTAAATCAGCAAACTGCCTGACAGTCACTACGGTGGAAAAATGTTTCAATCATCACTCTTTTTAATTCTTTTATATATGTAATATCAGAATAGAGAAAAGGCCACTACATCCTAATCTCTGACAACACATATATTCATACATGATACATGGTATTCATGTTGTATAAATGGTCCTAGGGAGGTTAAGTTAACCGTACACCTATAAATTTGTAAGTGTATAAATACAATAGGTTTCACACTGTAAATATTCAATGGATTTTTTATACAACTAAAATACCTTATAAATTTTCACTATGACAATAAATTTCATATTGCTAAAAGGATACCATATAGATAACAATCAATAAAATTTAAGTTTAAGAAAGCTCTT
Source organism: Acomys minous (assembly GCF_964271855.1). Lineage (NCBI taxonomy): Eukaryota > Metazoa > Chordata > Mammalia > Rodentia > Muridae > Acomys > Acomys minous. Next base: position 3,455,511 of record NC_140484.1, read on the forward strand.
ATAACAACAAAATAGTTATTTTATACTATTTGGCATAATATTGAAACTGAGGTAGGGTTAACAATGTTTCTAATTATAAAATCACACATATGCTGCATCACATTATAGTTATATATTTCACACATTTATTCGGAGATTGTAGGCTAACAAAAATCTGCCTTTTTAAATCATGCTTTTATAATAACACTAGTCAGATAATGAATCCAACATAGAAATTTCAGATTAACAATGTGCTTCACGTTCATCACAGCAACTCTGCCTGGGCTTTGTAACTATCTACGGCAAAAAAAAAAAAAAAAAGCCATTTAAAATGAAATATTACTCCCTAAAACTCATGATAAGAATCTGGAAGAAAAGGAAGAGAAACAAAACTGAAGCCAGTGATAAAACATTTAAAGTAACTGTTATTCGGTAAATGAGCCAGACAGGCAGTAGAAAATGAAAGATAAATTACTGTATTATGAAAATTTACTGCAGCACACCATAAGTCATTGTAACATTTCATTAGCCATTTCTGATAACTACATTATCATTTGACCCACAATATCTCTTTAAAGGGCATGGATGTGTCGATCTTTATTTGCCAAAGAAGAGCTATCTTAAGCCTATGCAACTGCAGTGCTCAGGATATAATTCATTTTATTTAGAGATATGCCTAATGAAATGTCACCTTGAAGAAGTTTCCACTGTGAAATTCTGTAAAAGTTGTTTCTGATAAAAACAAAACACTCTTCGTATGATGTGACTCGGCAATGCAGGAAGTAGGAATTTGCTACCCACTCCTTACAGATTACAATAACAACAACAGAAATTAGCAGCCACAAGAATTCCCAAAATATAGAACCCAAGGGACCAGATTTGTGGCTGTAACTGCCAAAAATAATTTATGCCAAACACAGAAAATTCAAGAGCTTTAATGACAAATTGTAGTTCTTCCTGAAATACACAATGTGAGTCTGCAAATCAAAAGCTTTTGCTGTGACAGGACTTTAGTGGCACAAATTTTCATGTGCTCAGTGGTAAACTAACTGTCCAAAACACACATACAAAAAAGAAGCCCTTAACATCGCAAAAATTATGGTTGCGATAAAACCTTACTTTAAAAAAGTTACATATTTCTGAAGTATGAAAACCAGCAGGCCACCCCCACCAACAACCACACACGCCCATCATGCTGGGAGAGTTTAAATACGGCCAGTTAAGAGAAGAAACTGTAGGTGTCTCTCCTGCTCTCTCTGTGAGCACCTCCAGGTCCTGTGAGTGCTGGCTGAGCATCTCCCCAGGACTCCTGTGTAAGCTCACACCGTGACTGCTGTCCACCCTGAGTGTGTCCGCACTGGTTACCACACCCAAGATAACTGGCTCTTGACTCTTTCCCTGCTACGCTGTCTGAGAACAGCGCCTCCTACCTGTGTGTCAGAGAACAGCGCCTCCTACCTGTCTGTCTGAGAACAGCGCCTCCTACCCATGTGCCTGAGAACAGCGCCTCCTACCTGTGTGTCAGAGAACAGCGCCTCCTACCTGTGTGTCAGAGAACAGCGCCTCCTACCTGTGTGTCAGAGAACAGCGCCTCCTACCTGTCTGTCTGAGAACAGCGCCTCCTACCCATGTGCCTGAGAACAGCGCCTCCTACCTGTGTGTCTGAGAACAGTACCTCTTTGCATTTCTGGGTTCTCTTACTGCAAGAGACTACCAAGCATTACTAATGGCTTTTCATACACGTGAATTAGGTAAATATTTGTCCATCCTTTGGAAAATCATTTACTTTAAACAACTAAAAGAATAGATCATTTCTGTGGAGCATGCGTCATTCCCAATATCCGTCGCATGAGAATCCCAGAGCGTACCTGCTGTGTGAACTTCTGTATTTCATCCAGCACAAATTCCACCTCCTTGGAAGTTGTCAGGGAGGCGAGATTCCCACTCAGATTATAGCAGTAAAGCTTTGCATTGTCGTAGCTCTCTCGACTGGAATTGATTCGAAGACAAGCATCCCCAACGTGACTCCAGCCTTCTCCGCAAAGGTGAGCTAGGAAAAGAGAGGGGAACTGCCTCTTACTTCTACATTACAAAAAAATTTCTTTTTCAATTATTTCAAAATTATAGATATGAACATTATGTTAACTTAAATTTTTAAATGTAACTTTTTAAAATGTCTTAATATCCTGAAGTTTATGCAATAGTTTGGTAAAGATTAAGAACAAGACCCTAAGTCCTTTCTAAAATTATGTTGTTTGTTTTGTTAAAACAGTCTTACCATGTAGCCTAGGCTGGCCTAGAACTCACTATGCAGACCAGGCTGCTCCTGAACTCATAATCCAGCTGCCTCTGCCTCCCGAGTGCTGGGATTAAAGCCTGCACACCCTGGCTGGCCTTCCCTGGATTCTCAAACAGCGTGGGCTCCCGGGCTCCAGCCTCTTGCCTACATTCAGTCCACAGACCTGCACGTAGTCTGGCTGTCAGCTGACGGCCTCTCAAAAACAGCGGCATTATTCCAGCTGTCCTACTTTCAGGTCAAAAGGTTACACTGCTTTATTTTATTATTTAAAACAATTTTTAAGTTTATATTTTGACCATAATTTTCCCTCTTCCAAGTCCTGCCAGATGCTCACCTCCTCTCTACTTACCCAGCTTTAAGTTCTTTCTCAAAAAACAAGCAAAAACCCAAAAACTCCAAAGCCAAGAAAACAAAATTAAACAACCACCCAAAAGAGGGGGGAAAACCAAACTGTAGCCAAATTAAAAGCAAAGGCTAGGTTTCCATTCATTCATTATTTTAATATAATAAAATATAAAATAAAAAACTATCACATCAAAGTTGGACAAGAGAACAAGACAAACCAAGAGAAGGAAATCACAAGAGCAGGCACAGGAGTCAGCGACACTCACACACTCACTCACACACTCACTCACACACTCACACACTCAGGGGTCAGCGACTCACTCACACAGTCACACACTCACTCATGCACTCACTCACTCACACACTCACATACTCACATACTCGGGCCAGCAACTCACTGACTCACCCCCTCACACACTCACCCCCTCACACACTCAGGAACGCCATAAAGACACTGAACTGGAAGCTATGCGTAAGTCAGGGGACCTGAGACCAGAGAACAGAAAGCTGAGCTGACGTCCAGGCCTGCAAGTCCAGCATTCAGGAGGCAGAGACAGGACAGCAGCAGGTCATGGCCAACCTTGCTAAGACAGGCTGAGCTGAATAGAAAGACTCTACCAAAAGTTAAAGTACTAAGAAGAAAAAGAAAGAAAACAGTGGTTTTAGCTAAAACTGAAAGAAACCAAATGCTTTCCTCACCGAGAACAAGAGCCACACTCGCCTGCTCAGTGCAGCAGGCTAATCAGACCTTCTGCGTTTGCCTCACAAATGGAAACGTGAACACTGTGGCTAACCTGCCTCCCTCCCTCCTCGCGCCCCCTCTCTCCTGTCCCACACCCCAATCCTGGTGGGGTCTCACTGGTTAGCTCCGCCTACACTTCATGATATATTTTCTAATCGAAAAAGATTTCATCCAACATATCCCAGGCATGGCCTCTCCTTCCCGACTACCCTGAGATTCCTTCCACTTCCCGGCCCAACTCCACACTTTCTTTTCTTATTTAGAGAGAAAACAAATACATCCACAAGCAAACCAAAATAAAATCAAAAATTTAAAAAGAAAGAGTGTACTCTTGGGTGTGGAATTGCAAACGTTGAGAAAGGATTCTTTCACATGAAAATTAACCCCGGGTGTGGGGGCGGGGGCTGCAGCAGGGAGATTGTTATGAGTTTGGGGTCACTCTGAGCTACAGTGATGTTTCAAGGGCAGCCCTTCCCTGCTGTGTGTGTGTGTGTGTGTGTGTGTGTGTGTGTGTGTGTGTGTGATGTCATTTTTCTTGTGATCTTAACAAAGGAGGAACAAAAAAAAAAAAAGGTAGGAACCCACAACAGCTGTGAGGAGTGCGTACACAACACCGCCAACTCCAGCCGTCGGAACACGTCATGGAGAGGGAGGCGGACTAGCGTCAGACATCCCCATCTGCTCTGCACTCCGTCAGCTGAGTGTACACCGTTGCACACGGTTTCTTACACTGTGTTCTCCTGCTGGCCTGCTGCCATGCCCGGCCTGCCATAATGGACTCCAACGCTCTGGTAACATACGTAGGACAAACACCCTCTCTCCCCCTCACGTTGCTTTGGTCACGGTGTTGTATCACAGCAGCAGACAGGTAACTAGTACATGCTCTTTTTACTTAGGAAAAAAGTTTACATGGCTCTAGGTGTATAGAAAAAAAAGGGCCTATAAATTATACATTTACTGGTAATAAGTCAAAACAAATTTATTTTTTAAAATTCATATATAATTTTACCATTTATCAAAGGCAAAAGCAAATGTTCACACTAATGAGACGGATGTTTGGTTATTTTTACCTAAAAAAATTAAATCTTTACTAAATATTTGATATTTTAGGACACAACACGTTCAATGTTTTCCAGCATTCATGGCTATTTTGATCCTAAAGTCATGATTGCTGAGAGCACCTCGTCTCATAATTGTATAGTACAAAATGGCAGAAATGTGTTTGAGGATAATTCAAAAATTGTTACAAATTCTGCTCTAACAGCAAAGTTCAATTTAGATGAACTTTTCAATGAAAAGTCAGTGACTCAAGTAGCAACTTTTAAATGAAGCAAACACAATGCATTACAAAGAAATACTAATATACAATTCACATGCTAAAAAAATAAAATAAAATTCATGTGCTGAGAAGTTAACAGCACTGCAATTAAATCATTGCTTCTGTAAGAACTGAAAACTTTGCTCGTACAGTAAAAACAGGACAGTTTATAACAGTTGCTTCTACATCATGTGTTGGTAACGCATCTCTGGTCTTATGTGCACCACGTGTTGGCGATGCATCTCTGGTCTTATGTGCTAACATGTGCAGGCAAATGAACGTCACCTGTGTTGGGAACCCAGGCTGCAGTGAAGTAACGGGGTCAGCAGAGATGGTGCCAAAAGTATCTCAGACTCACTAAGCGTTTGTTTTCTAATTCTGCTTGCTGAGCACTCAGAAAACTTTCAGTGTTGGCAAATTTTCTAAACCCTCCCCCGAGCCCCACATCCCGTCCTGTGACCTGGAGTATAAGGAGCTGGGCTCTGTAGCCTTAGACAGCCCCACGGTAGACTCAACAGAATGAAAACTCCAAATGCAGTGTAGCTTTACCCATTTGCTTTTACCTCACATGCACACTAGAAGTGCTTGTGAATCTCAGCTCGCCGACAGCTGATGCTCTAAAGATTCAACCGGGTGCTTAGAGGAGAGCAGAGAAACCCCTAAAAAGCTCCCGTTACCACTGAGTAGATACAGAATAGCTTCCTCGTCACGTTGAGGCCACACGTGCTGCGCTCTCCCTGGTCTTACCAAGTTCAAAATGGTACCAAACCACTTTTCTTCACAGTGCCATGTCTCTGTTAAACTGTTGGTGGCTTCACTCCGTGGTGGTCTGGGTGGAAACCGTCTTCCGTGGTCTCCAGCTCTGAGTACCAGCTCTGCTCCTGTACGTCCTCACCACGCCCGCAGCCCCCTTTGCACATGTATTCTGGCAGTTATATGCTGGGAGAGTGTGATGTGCACTTTGATGTTACAGGGGCTAAATTAAGAGGCCACCTTGAATCTCAGAAGACACACTGGACTGGTAAACAGTGTTGAGACCGTGAAAGACCACAGACACTTGTAAAGCTGAGCCAGATGCACTTTGCATCAGGGTGTGACCATGAGGTGGAATGTGATGGCTTGAACGTGGATGTTTCCCAAAAGGCTCGGATATTTGAAGACTTGGTTGTCAGTTGGTGGAGCTCTTTGAGAGATTTAGGGGAGTGCAGCCTCGATAAAGGTGGCACAGCACCAGGGGTGGCCATAAGTGTAAAAGCCTACCACTGCTTTGAGCTTTTTCTCTCAGCTTATCACTTGCTTTTTGATGAGCTCCTGGCTTCCTGTTCTGACACTGCACACACCCTGCTGCTCTGCCCCCCTGCAAGGTTCACGCGCACCTCTCTGGACCCTGGCCGTGGTATCTCACTACACAGCAATGGAAAAGAGACCAACGTGTGGATCAAAAGACAGAAATTACACACTCATCTCAACAGATGCAGAAAAGTCCCTTGAAATCCAATTCTGCCTTCAGTAACAAAGGCCACAGGGCAGCTAGAGACGGACTAGAGTAACGAGGCAGCAAACCTGGCCAACACCAGGCTAGACAGGGAGAGACGCCAGCCTTCCCACTAAGACCAGAGTCAGGACAAGTGTGCTCATGTTCTCCGCTTGTGTGCAACACATGCAGAGAACACAAATGGAGTACAAACTGTGGAAGAAGTGTCCCTGTCAGCAGGTGGGGTGATTTTATATACACAACTCTACAGACACTCATCCAAGCACTCCTGAGAGCTGAGAAACAGGTCCATCAAAGCGGCAAGACAGAAGAATCAATGTCGTCTTCCTACACACCAATGACAGACTGACACGTCAGGGAAACATAGCAGCGTGGACATTACAACCAAAAATTAGTAAATAGGTCTCATGGAACAAGCAACTTCCTGTCGACAGAGGACACCACCACTCAGCTGATGACACAGAGAGGAGATCACTTTTCTAGCTGCATGTCATACGAAGGCTTCGTATGTTAAAAAAAAAAAAAAAAGGTTCAACGTCTTTAGTTGTCAGGGAAAGTACAAATCACAACTGCTTTAAGATTTCCTCTCAGTAGAGGTTCAAAGTTTACTGCACATATTTGAGCAGGACCCCTGGGCCAAGATTCACCCATCATAATGTTCTTCTTGTAGGTTTCTAGGACCCTCTGGATCTTTCTATTTCCCCATTCTCCCATGCTTCTCTCACCTTGAGTCCCAATAGGATGTCCTCCCCTCTGTCCCACTTAACAGGACATTCTCCACAGTTGAGTGGAAAGCGGGGATTGACTTTCACATGAACTCTGGCGCCCCATATTTGACCACATCCCCTGGATGGGAAGGCCTGGTGGCACTCAGAGGAAGGACAGCAGGCTACCAAGAAGAGACTTGATACCCTATGAGCATATACAGGGGGAGGAGGTCCCCCTCAGTCACAGTCATAGGGGAGGCGAGTAGGGGGAGAGCGGGAGGGAGGGAGGAATGGGAGGATACAAGGAATGGGCTAACAATTGAGATGTAATATGAATAAATTAATTTTTTTTTTTAATTAAATAAAATATTTTAAAACAAAACGAACAAACAAACAAAGATTTCCTCTCAGCCCACTCAGAATAGCTACAGTTTAAAAGGGAGAAAATGACACTTGCTGGTGTGTGTGTGTAAAGGAGAACACTGCTGTGGTTACTTGCTGGTGTGTGTTTGTGTATGTAAGGAGAACACTGCTGTGGTCACTTGCTGATGTGTGTGTGCATGTGTGCAAAGGAGAACACTGCTTGGTCACTTGCTGCTGCTCTGTGTGTGTGTGTGTGTGTGTGTGTGTGTGTGTGTGTGTGTGTGTGTGTAAAGGGGAACACTGCTGTGGTCACTTGCTGGGGTATGGGGGGTGCAAGGAGAACATTGCTGTGGTCACTTGCTGGTGTGTGTGTGTATGTGGGAAAGGAGAACATTGCTGTGGTTGCTGTGGAAATCAGTGTAGCGGTTCCTCAAAAGCCAAAAGGATGCACCAAATGATGCAGCTATACCAGTCTTGGGATGCACTCAAAGAACTCCACTGGCTCCTCTGAAATATCTGCTCATCCGTGTTCCTGTTACTCATCTCCAAATCGATGCTCAGTGGCCCTAAGAACACAGTGTGTCTACAGCTCAGCAGTGATGAGCGGCCCTAAGAACGCAGTGTGTCTACAGCTCACCAGTGATGAGCAGCCCTAAGAACACAGTGTGTCTACACTGTGGACCACAACTCAGCCATTAAGGAAAACGAAAGTCACAACTAAACGTGCAAAGCTGGAATCAATGACTTTGAATAAGGTAAGCCGGTTCGGAAATCCAAACACTGCATGTCTCCATCATTTGTGGATGCTAAGCTTTGGATCCTTAGGAATGTGTGTTTCTTCTGGAATTCCTCTAGAGGTCAGTGGTCACTAAGGAGCCATGAGGAGGAAGCCATCGGTCCCTGCTGTAAACAGTGGAGCAGGAAGGACTAACTGAGGTGGAAGGGGTAGGGCTGAGGAGAGGGGAGACAGGAATAGCACCAAATGCCTTCAAGAAAGTCATAGAAATCTACTACCACAGAAGCTTACAAACATACATGCACACACAACACGCACACACACAACGCAGGCATGCACACACACACACACACACACACACACACACACACATGCACGCACGCACACTGTAAAATGGAATCACCCTATAACAGGGGAAACAGCGTCCTACTATGCACCAGAAGATAACAATGAAAGCTCAGTGTCGGAAGCGGTTATTTCTTTGGAGGTGCTGGCTGGTGAGGTCACAGGCCCCAGACAGCACAGGCCACGCCCTGGTTTTGTATTATGCGCCAGAGCTTGACAGTGAGACCCTGGTGCCGAAGATGCCACAAGCCTGAGTCCCCACTGGCTGGCTCTCATTACTCATAGTTCTAGAACGTGCTAAACACACCACCTTAGGAGAAAAGTAGCCATCAGTCAGATCCAACTGTGACCCCTTTGAGTGACAATAAGAACTGGCCCAGTGGGAGGCCCACTGGTGATGGTGGCCACTGATATCACAGGAATAGCCAACCACTTCCTGACTGGATCTACATCCCACTCCACAGGGTGAAACCCGTTCCTGGCGCCATAACTGGTCCAAGAACAAGCCATAGACTCCAGGCAAGCCCCAGGTTCCAGGGGCCCTACTACCATTACTTTACTAATCCGACTCCTAATGACTTTTTGTTATACCCATAGATGATGAAATAATGGCGTCAGTCTGTAGATAAATACTCACGCATCAAATCATGAAATATTTACCTGGCAAAGCCTGACACTCCTGCTGCCGCTGATCCCACTGGCAATTCAAGTTCAGTGAACAGCTTTTACAGCTCGTGAGTTTGTTACAGATCTGCTCATTTCTTACATGACATTTGGTGTAGTTTCTGACAGACTGAAAAAAATGGAAAGACAAAGCATGTTATCTTTCACAATTGAACAAACAAGGAGTCTTAGACATCACAAAATTTTAAGACCCTGTGGAAATTTAAAATATACTTTTATCTCCAAACCCAATTCTATCAAGTCATAATTTCTATTAATTACTACATTAGTTTGCTTAATTAAATTTAGCTTAAACCTACTGTCCTACATAGTAAGCTGCAATGAAACTTAGTGTGTAAGCAACACATACTGGTGAGAACGTTCTGTAAAGGATATTACATCAGAGGCAACCAGAGAAAGTCACTTTTCCCAGTCACAGCCTGACAAGGATATGGCTATGTCCATATAAGGCATCTGCCAATCACAGCCTGACAAGGTTAAGGCTATGTCCATATAAGGCATCTGCCAATCACAGCCTGACAAGGATAAGGCTATGTCCATATAAGGCATCTGCCAATCACAGCCTGACAAGGATAAGGCTATGTCCATATAAGGCAACTGCCAATCACAGCCTGACAAGGATAAGGCTATGTCCACATAAGGCATCTGCCAATCACAGCCTGGCAAGGATAAGGCTATGTCCATATAAGGCAACTGCCAATCACAGCCTGACAAGGATAAGGCTATGTCCATATAAGGCATCTGCCAATCACAGCCTGGCAAGGATAAGGCTATGTCCATATAAGGCATCTGCCAATCACAGCCTGACAAGGATAAGGCTATGTCCATATAAGGCAACTGCCAATCACAGCCTGACAAGGATAAGGCTATGTCCATATAAGGCAACTGCCAATCACAGCCTGGCAAGGATAAGGCTATGTCCATATAAGGCAACTGCCAATCACAGCCTGACAAGGATAAGGCTATGTCCATATAAGGCAACTGCCACCAAAGCCAGCTTAGTTATTTCTGATTGCATCTCCTGGGTTCTGGTTGCTGCTCTTACTGGTTTTTGTTTGCTTAGATATCTTTTGTCTCAGGGTAATGAGGGAGGCGTTTTCAGAGTCTCTCATGGTTCAGGGTGCTGTCCAATTCATGAATTGTTCTTTGCTGAAATAAATTCTACTAAAAGTTTTTCCTACTTTTTCTTTCATTTAAGATGGTGAACTATTGTTCCTAGACTTGTAATAAGTTCCTAAAGTTGGAGAATACTACAAAATTTATGTCATTTGAAAATTGAAACAGAAACTAATAAAAACTTTTTAGGAACTCTGAAAAGAAATTTCTAACTAAGTGACTGTATTACTTTATTCTTAGTAACAACAGGAAACAATTTGAGTTTCAATGAAACTATCATGAAAATGAAGTTGAAATAGATAGTAAAACAGTTTCAAATCTACTACAGGATAAAAAGAAAAATTATTTTCCGAATAACTCAAACTAACCATGGGTTTAACTACTTGATGTCTGTCGCCTTGTGTGTGTTATTCTTTCTTCAAAGAGGCTTCAAAGAAAACTGAGATGTCACCTTTATTTTAATCCTACTACATCATAAAACCATATTTCAACTAATTCTGGCAGTAAAAAGTTACAGGCTGAGGATCAATAAAGAAAATGCCATATGGCCACCCTTGTATCATACCTCACACACACCTAGGTTCAGCTACTTCATAGAAAATTACCGGTATATATGATTTTAAAATACATAATAAATATAGACTTTAAAACTGGGGCTTAAGCCATTCACAGATTAGATGTATATATCAGGAAAATATTGGAAGAAACTTAATTATACATTTTGAGCAACACACACAATCGTGTTAGTGTCTATCAAGAGATAGTGTGTATCAGACCTCCTCCTATAGGCAGGCAGATACTAATTTTTAGTCACTAAGGCTAAAATTAAAACTAAGATATACTTATCTCATATTCCTTGTTATAAAAAATATATTCTTAAGTACTTTAACAGCCATGCATGAAACATTTACTGATAAAATATGATACTTCTTTTATAAAATGCACCGCAGGCAATGAGATGGTTCGGCAAGCACAGGTACTTACTACAGAGCCTGGTGATCTGTGTTCAATTCCCTGAACACAGGGATAGGAAGAACAGATTCTGCACACTATCGCTCCCCTCCCCCTTTCTCTAACACACACACACACACACACACACACACACACACACACACACACACACATTTTAGTTAAGGATTCTATTCCTTTGATAAAATACCATGGCCAAAAGCAACGTGAGGAATAAGGGTTTATTTCAGCTCACACATCCCCACCACAGCAGGGAGTCAAGGCAGGAACCCACAGGCAGGGACCCACAGGCAGGGAACCACAGGCAGGAACCCACAGGCAGGAACCCACAGGCAGGGACCCACAGGCAGGGACCCACAGGCAGGAACCCACAGGCAGGAACCCACAGGCAGAAACCCACAGGCAGGGACCCACAGGCAGGGACCCACAGGCAGGAACCCACAGGCAGGGAACCACAGGCAGGGACCCACAGGCAGGGACCCACAGGCAGGGACCCACAGGCAGGGACCCACAGGCAGGAACCCACAGGCAGGGACCCACAGGCAGGGACCCACAGGCAGGAACCCACAGGCAGGGAACCACAGGCAGGGACCCACAGGCAGGGACCCACAGGCAGGGACCCACAGGCAGGAACCCACAGGCAGGAACCCACAGGCAGGAACCCACAGGCAGGAACCCACAGGCAGGGACCCACAGGCAGGGACCCACAGGCAGGGACCCACAGGCAGGGACCCACAGGCAGGGACCCACAGGCAGGAACCCACAGGCAGGAACCCACAGGCAGGGACCCACAGGCAGGGACCCACAGGCAGGAACCCACAGGCAGGGAACCACAGGCAGGGACCCACAGGCAGGGACCCACAGGCAGGGACCCACAGGCAGGGACCCACAGGCAGGGACCCACAGGCAGGGACCCACAGGCAGGGACCCACAGGCAGGGACCCACAGGCAGGGACCCACAGGCAGGGACCCACAGGCAGGGACCCACAGGCAGGAACCCACAGGCAGGGAACCACAGGCAGGGACCCACAGGCAGGGACCCACAGGCAGGGACCCACAGGCAGGGACCCACAGGCAGGGACCCACAGGCAGGGACCCACAGGCAGGGAACCACAGGCAGGGACCCACAGGCAGGGACCCACAGGCAGGGACCCACAGGCAAGAACCCACAGGCAGGGAACCACAGGCAGGGACCCACAGGCAGGGACCCACAGGCAGGAACCCACAGGCAGGGAACCACAGGCAGGGACCCACAGGCAGGGACCCACAGGCAGGAACCCACAGGCAGGGAACCACAGGCAGGGACCCACAGGCAGGGACCCACAGGCAAGAACCCACAGGCAGGGACCAAAGCAGAGGCCATGGAGGAGCCCTGCTTCCTGGCTTGTTCCTCACAGCTTGCTCAGACTGTGTTTTTACAGAACCCAGAGCAATCGTCCCAGGGGTGGCACCTCCCACACTCAGCTGGACCTTCCACATCAGTCATCAGTCGTGAAGACACCAGGCCTACCCACCAGTTAGTCGGGTGGGGACACTTTCTAACTTGAGTTTCCCTCTTCCGAAATGATGCCAGCTTGTATTAAGTTGACACGAAGCCAGCCAGAACAAGTAAATAAATATTTGAAATGAACTATGGTCACTTTCAAAAAATGTATTAATTTCTTTTTGTGTGTACGTATAAGTGTGTGCACGCATGTGTATGTATGTGTGAGTTCTCGTGTTCAAGCAGTAGCGTGTGTGTGCTGTGATCACAGGACAGACCCAGGTCCTGCCCCTGCTGTCCACCTTGTTTAAGGCAGAATCTGTGTTGTTCACTCTTGTATACTATGGTGATACCTAAAGTGAAGGCTTCGTGTCTGGCTTTGAGCGAAATGGTTCAGTGAAGGCTTCGCTGTGTTTGGGTCAATAAGTAGAGGCTGAGAAATCATTTTGAGGATTTGGAACCGTGAAGAGGCGTTGTCTCTCTGCAGAGTCTGCACCTGGTGGTACGTGAGAGCTTGCAGCTGCACAGACCTCGGTCCTAGGACACTCCTGGCCAACCTGGAGTTCTGATTTTTGACTATGGCTGGAGACTATTACCTTTACTCCATGATAAGAGACAAAATGTGCCCACACAGAAGGTTAAATTTGCTCATCCTTTAAAAATTCACATTTTTATAAATTTCAATCATGAGTTACCCAACCACCACATCTCCTGCAGGAACATGTAAACTTCCTTAATGTCAATTTTTCTTATTCAAAGTATTTTGTTTTCACATAGCACATAAATTCTACCATTGTTCTATATAATCATCAGAGCAGAATTTAAAGCAGTTGCAGATTAACTAAAAGGAAATAAATTTACTTTAATTATTGAATATATAAATCTATAAAACTGGCAAAAGAATAGATAAACATGTTGGGCATAAGAGAGAAAAAAATCAGCTTTGTGTGAACTCTCAGAACAACAGTTGCGTCAGAGCCCACATCTGATCATTAACAGCCCGTTCACTGATGAGAATGGCAAAAGGAGATGAAATTCTACCAAGGGAACCAGTGAGGGCGGAAGAGGGCTGCACACTGCCTGGCCGTTCACTAATGGAGCAGAGGCACGTTAGTGAGGAAGAGCACCACAGCCACCCAGTCCTTGATTGAGTAAGCCATAAATTCAAAATGTAAATGCATGAAAAGCAAACAGACTTCTGACCCATTAGAACACAAATAAGCAACTTGCAATAAATACGGCTAAATAATGAAACAGGGTATCGCTGTACATAATCTGACTAAATTCCCGCAGAACTCTAGGTATCCATTAGTACTCAGTGTAGCTTAATCACCAGACTCTGATGAAACTGCCTCAGAAATACATTACAGCAGAATTCTAAATTGCAGGCGCGTACCATCTGCTCACCCACACTATGTCTTCCAAGTCATTCCTGGCCTGCACAGCATCCAACGTCAGAGGAAAAGGATGCATTTTAAGATGAATGCTTGAGAGCAATTTACATAATTTAATCTTTCAGATGCAAGTATAGTTGTCTAAACACGTACATAGGCACAAATGTGAACCTCTCCTATTTGTTTGTATCCCCCAAATTCACATACAGGAGAGGACGCTGGGGATGAGATTCAGTCTCCATGGCGGAGGCTCCGTGTGCAGGAGGCCACATTATAACAAGAGTCCAGGAGGAGCCACCGCCTGGGAAACAGAACACGGCTTCATTTCTGAGCTCTCGGTGCCCTGAACGTGAAATCCCAAGTCTTCAGAAATAAGTAAATAAATAATAAATAAATAAACCTTTGCTTCCTATAATTTGTTCAGTTTATGTTGCTTTGTTGTGGCAACTTGAACAGATTGAAATGATGTCTAAACAAAAACTAATTCAAAGTTATCAAAAAGTTTTAAATAAAAATTTCTTTCAATTTTTAACAAAGAGTTTTCTCCATTTTAATTATGTGACAGCTAATTGTATGTATCAATTCGATGAGGATACAGGTGTGCAGACAGTCTGGCATGTCCAAATGGGAGCAGCATTTGCAAGACCTACACCCCACAGTGTGGACGGACAGTGTCCTGTTCCCTGAGGGGAGGACTGCGGCCTGACCCTGAGCTGCGACATCAGCTTCCCCTGCACTCAGCAGGACCCACATGAGTGGGGCAGCGGTTCACAGGCCACTGTGCTTCCACCGGCAGTTCATCACACTCTTGTGTGTTGTTTGCAGGGGCAGACATAAAATCCTAAGTTGTCCCCCCACAGTTGTTCCTCTAAAGAAGTCTAACTGTAGAAGCCCTTTACACTGTGTCTAGTTTAATTTTTATTTTGAATAAAATAATTTCCCTTATGTAGCAGTACATATCTAAAAAATATAACTTAAAATTTCAAAGTATAAATATGTCATGCAATATTAATACTCATATATTTAGCATGTCTTGTTATTAAATCATTTTATATACTGAAAATTACCTATTAATAAAATATTGCAAAGGCAAAGGGTTCACTATGCTGAGGCAATAACTACATTTTCCTCTATGTTTTACTATTTTATAATGACTCCTATAACTTTTATATGCTGAAATATTAAAAAAATTAACATGATAGAAGATAAATTTTCACTGTTTTAAAACCATAAATTCTAATTTTATATTTTTAATAGTTTTTTTCATCTAAAATACATTGATATTTTTATATTGATATTTTAAGCCAGAAAAATCATTGGTTGTGGAAGGCTGTTGGCTGTTGTATGTTGATGGTGGTTGTAGAAGGCTGTTGGCTATTCTGTGTATTGGTGGTTGTAGAAGGCAATTGCCTGTTGTGTGTTGGTGGTTGTGGAAGGCTGTTGGCTGTTGTGTGTTGGTGGTGGTTGTGGAAGGCTGTTGGCTACTGTGTGTTGGTGATTGTAGAAGGGTGTTGGTTGTGTGTGTTGGTGTTTGTGGAAGGGTGTTGGCTGTTGTGTGTTGGTGATTGTGAAAAGCTGTTGGCTGTGTGTGTTGGTGATTGTGGAAAGCTGTTGGCTGTTGTGTGTTGGTGGTTGTGGAAGGCTGTTGGCTGTTGTGTGTTGGTTGTTATGGAAGGCTGTTGGCTGGTGTGTATATTGGTGGTTATGGAAGGCTATTAGCTGTTGTGTTGGTGGTGGTTGTGGAAGGCTATTCTGTGTATTCTGGGTGTTGAGGCTCTGTATACTAAATGTGAATGGCACCCTCACAATTGTAGAATCAAAATGGTTGCTAAAAGTCATCTATAAAACAAAATTGCCTTCAGCTGAGAACAAGACATCTAAATACAGATAAAAGAAAAACTAGCGCCAGCAACATTGTGGTATAATTTAAAAAACAAAGCGCGTAAACAACAGACCAAGCACACACTGCCGATATGCAGCTGACGGGACCCCAGAGGCATCTTAGCATCTAGCTACATAACGATGGTCCCATTGGTCCTATGTGGAGCATTTAAAGAAAGAAAGTTTACATAAGTATTGAAAGACTGCTGGGCTCACTCATGAAATAAGTGAATAAAAATCACAAGCTACAAAAAGAAAAACAGACTGGTGGCCTAACCAAGGGCACAGATCCAACATAATCACGACGTGCCCAGATGTGAATGACTCCATACACAGCTCAGTTTTTGAAAGGAGAAGAGTATTGAGACAGCATCTCCTTTGAAGCCCAGGCTGCCCTGGACCTCACAAGGTAGACCAGCTGTCCCTGGACCTCACAAGGTAGACCAGCTGTCCCTGGACCTCACAAGGTAGACCAGCTGTCCCTGAACTCTCAGAGACCAGCCTGCCTCTGCCTCAGTGTTGGAATTAAAGGCATGTGCCACCATGCACAACCGGATCCCAACACATTTTCTATCTTTATGTGAAAAGTCTTCCCCTTTGTACAAAGTAATCTGATGGTAAGCAAGTGATGCAGGCGGCACGCTGGTGACGTAAATACTGTAAACACCTGTAAATACTAACCATGCTGCAGTTACTATTTGCTGAAATGCATTTCTTATCATCACACCATTGGCAGCCATTTGTATTGGCTGTACAGCTGGCACAATCTGCATATCTATAACATCTGTCATCAGAAGCAGCTGCAACACAAACAGGAGATAAAACATGTTAGCCTAAAACAGAAAATGTCATGAGTCTTAATTCACGCATTTGTGGTTATCTACCTAAGGATCATTAACATATTTCTACACACACACAGACACACACACACACACAAGAAAATCAGTAGCAAAATAAGTTCCTCAGTATTAGGCCAACTTTGTAGCTCCTATTTACAGAACATATTTTAAATTTACTCATTTAGAAAGAGAAGAGAAACTTAGCAATGAGATACATCCAAATAAAATAAAACAATATATATTTGGATTTTATAACTATAAAGATATTTAGAGGTCCAATATAATATAGAGTAGCAAAACTTAAAAATGTTTTTACTTGTAGGAAGAAAATCTACTAACACCATCGCCCAGCTGAAATACATAACTGCCATGCAAATCATGAATAAATTTACTGACTGATTACTTTTCATGACTCCTAATTACTTATTCAATACATCACAGTGGGATGTTATAAGCTCCCTGGCTTCACATGGCCAAGTGCTGATCCTGCTGTATGATATTTTTGTTTGTGAACTCATTACAATGAAATTATTTTTTTTATTTCAAAAAAGAAAAAATTAATTGTACAATGTAGCTTTGCAACAATTTAAGAAGAAAACTGCAAATGTAAAATATATCACTTATTTCTTTAAAGTGAACAATATTTCTGAGAAGTGGTGTATTTGTAAATAATGTAATATGTACTGAAAACAACCAACGCTGCACACAAAGTATCCCATATAAGTTCCCAAAGCGGAAACTAAAAGCAACAAAGAAAATAAATGATTAACTGCTGTGGAACAGCTATCAGACTCCAGTTAGAAGGTAATATTTTTAATTTCTAAAATGAGGAACCTCATATAAGCAAAATCAACCTACTTTTAAATCAGTAGAAAAACACTAAGACCGGAGAGGAAGGGGAAGCGCCTCACCTGTCCGGGGAGGGCACTTCGCTCTGAGAATGTTATTTGTGTTCCCAGACTCCCAAGATTCACAGTGATTCTTATTCCAAACACATTTTATTCCTGGACCGGCGTTTCTACAGAGCTCTTCCTCTCGGAAAGCTTTGCAGTTTGGAGGCTTGTATACAAGAATATCGTTAAGGAGGACGCTAGAAAATCCACCAAATATATACATTGACCTAGTAACGAATGAGAAAGAGCGTGTGAGTGGCCTAACGAAACAGTGTAAAGAATAACCAGATTTAACTACACATTTTAACATTTTAAATGTCTGTGTTTGTGTCTACCTTTTCTTTAAAGTCATATTTCTAACATACA
Source organism: Acomys minous (assembly GCF_964271855.1). NCBI lineage: Eukaryota > Metazoa > Chordata > Mammalia > Rodentia > Muridae > Acomys > Acomys minous. The sequence continues at coordinate 3,473,465 of NC_140484.1, forward strand.
GGAGGATGTGAAAAGCCCAGATTAACTATTATAAAATTTCTTTTCTTAATGATTTTTCAGATAAAATCTGAAATACATATCTTAATATTTTGTGAGAATATTAAATTTCCATACATAGTTATTTTTAAAGCAAGAGAAGGAACAAGACTGTAACATTCCTTTATTCAGAAAAAGTGCCACAATCTTAATAAAGGAGCAAAGTATCTTTTAAGGAAGACATGGCAACCCTAACACAATTACATAACTATAATATAGTAATACATAAATGCTAGGTACAGTTTAGAATTGCTATCTAGATTTACCACTTTTTTTTTCTGTATTGGTTTGGAGATTTTGTTTGACCATTTTGTTTGTTTTGTTTTGGTGAATTGGGTTTGACAAAAGTCCCAAAATGTATCCTTGGCCAACCTAAACCCTGCACCCTGTCCCTGCCTTGACCTCATGATCCTTCTGTCTGAAGTGAAAGGCATGCGTCACCACATTAGCCTGGACCTGCCACTCACTGCTGACACAGAGTCTACAAGTCAGATGCTGAGATCATGATTTCTTGTTGAAAAAAAATAAAGGAAGGAAGGAAGGAAAGAAGGAAGGAAGGAAAGAAGGAAGGAAAGAAGGAAGGAAGGAAAGAAGGAAGGAAGGAAGTAAAGAAGGAAGGAAGGAAGGAAGGAAGGAAGGAAGGAAGGAAGGAAGAAGAGAGAGGGTGAGGGTCAAGTCATCATGACGGCTTCCGAACTTCCAGTTCTATAATGGAGGCCTCACAATACTGAAGTTTAACACCAGCAATGACAATGCTTGCATGCCCTCAAACAACACACTTTTTAATCTATAAAACTACTGTTGACATAAAAAAAAAAAAAAACTGGCCCCAAATGCTTCAATTACAATTTTCAGTATTAACCAATGAAAATCAAAATTAAACCATATTTTCCACAATGAAGCCAGGGAGGGGTCTTAGGGTTTACAGGAACCTCACTCACTGCTATTTTAAAGTCAGCTCATGTCAGTCATGAAGCTGGGGTAACAACCCACTGTATGGCAGTAGTAGGAAAATTACACGTAACTGGGACAAGCTGATAATAAACTTATAGAAACAACATTCTGAATTAAGCATTTTAAACCACTGAATAAGCTGTAGATCGTATACTGTCATGCAGATCCAAAAGAACAAATTCTTGTTAATGAAACAAAAAACTCATGCAAACTTTCTGAGTATGGTGCCTCATGTTTAAACCCCTACACTCTGGAGCCAGAGGCACGAGCGCAGTGCTTGCATGGATTACATAGTTAGTCCAGCTAGAATACAGAATAAGAACAAGTCTCAAAAACAAAGTATATACATAAAGAGACTGTAATTTAATCCTACACTCCAACTTCTAAAAGATATGCAGGTATTAAAGTCTAGGGAGGTCAATGATTTACAGACATCAAAATTCACACGCGGAGTTAACTGCGGGACTACGATGAGGATCTGATTCTCACAGGTTAGCCTTTATTTCCTCCTTGGGTCTTTTCAGAGAGTCTTTAAGAGAAACAAAGACACAGTGACCTCGCTAGGAGTCTGCACTAAGCTCAGTGTCCTCAGCACTTAGTGACTTCAGTTAACAAAAAGAGGAACAGTGGAGGACACAGTTAACCAGCCGTAACATACTCAGGGAAAAGAATGGACATAAAGCCCACTGCTGTTAACAGTCAAGCGCAAGTGTCAAAGGAAGTTCAGAACATCTGAAGATGCGAGGGCAACTGTTCCTGACCTCAGGACATGATAAGTGAGTCCTTACCCATTGATGACGACTGCAGAATGCCCAAATCTGTTGACATCTCTGTGAAGATTTGGTTTAGGTAATGTTTTCCATTCATCACAAGCTGAAAAAGAAAAAAAGAAAAGAAAGGAAGCAAAGTTTTAAGAAATTCTTAATACTTAAAATCAGAAAAAAAGAACAATAATTTTCCATTACCTACAATTTAGTATCATTAGTCAACTACCATAAGACTTCAAATACAAATAACTCCTGCATAAAATCCTCACCATTAACTTTAAGTATATGAGTATTAATAAGTGAAGTAATAAAATCAAGTATCCTTTGTGTCTGGAGACAATTTCACTGACTTGTCTTTACTGAATTACCAAATTTCGCACAGTAAGCCCATGAGTGTCACCACAGGGCACACTTGTCAACTCCATCCTATCACCTCATGCACATAAAAGTAAACGGGAGCCAGCCTGCACAGTGGCGCACGCCTTTAATCCCAGCACTCGGGAGGCAGAGGCAGGCGGACCACTGTGAGTTCAAGGCCAGCCTGGTCTACAAAGCCAAGGCTACACAGAGAAACCCTGTCTCAAAAAAAATGGAAACAAAGAAAAAAGGAAATAGGATGCAAAGTACCCACTGACAGAGTGTCCACAATAGGACCATTGTAAGATGTAAACTGCTTTAGTATTATAATGTTTCAAGAAAGCAGCTTTTATTTGATATTGGAAGGAATACTTCAACGGCACAAAAACCTAGATTTAAAAACTTTTTAAAACAAAAGAAATAATTCAGTTATGTAAATAATATGGAAAATGGTTAGACAACAATTATTCAGTATTTGAGAGGAAGAGGGGGAGAAACAGAAGTTGAGGGAGGAGAGAGGAGTGATGCAGTTTTCATAAACAAAGCTCTCAAAAACTGAAGAAAGAAAAAAATGAAAACTAAAATATACCATCTCAATACGACATTAAAGACAGCACACATAAACACAGACTTTAAGATGTCAAATGACTCGGTGTCCAGCACCCAGGGACAGGCTTAGGACATTTTATTCCCTTTCGACTTCTTAAACATGCTGTGTTGAAAAGCAGAAGCTGGTATTTAGTATAACTGTATTAAGCTTTCGAAAATACAATTTTAATAACCTTAGAAATCCCAGAAAACAGTAAATCTATATCAAGCTAATTACAGAAGTTAAAGATATAAGACATTACATATTTTCTTACCTATATGTGTGCCTGTAACACAAATAAATATCAAATGAATTTTGGTTCAATATTCTACTAATAAAGATCAAAACCAAAATCACAGTTCATAAACTGGAATAGCGAAAGTAATAAAAAAAAAAGTGCCCTGGCTTGTATTTCCCAAAGAGTACTCCAAGAACACAGACGGCTCCAAAAAAATGAATACTCCTTACAGTTTGTAACTCTGACAAGAACTCTTGTCTGTTACTCTACAATGGGAGAGATTAAAAACAAAACCATTTTACTTGTGTTTTTGCTTTATCCATAGAAAGTGATCACATCAGGTCTATTAACAATCCTCCAAGCCAGTGCTCTGCAGATTGCAAGCCTTTTCATAGTGTGTGTGAGAGCACGCAAGTGTGTGTGTGTGTGTGTGTGAATAATGACATGTGTGCACATATGTATGAGTGTGCGTGTACACGTGTGTGAACGTGTGTGTGCACATGTGTGTATGAGTATGTGTGCACATGTGTGTGTGCATGCATTTGTGCACATGTGTGGAAAATGGCATGTGCACATATGTGTGTGTATGAGTGAGTGTGTGTGTGTGTGTGTGTGTGTGTGTGTGTGTGTGCATGGGCATGTTGTGTGTGCTTGCAGCAGCTCATTTCAGGCTGGGTTCCTGTTGCTGCTCAGCTGAAGCTGGCCCAGGGCTCTGAGGGATTCTCCTGGCTCCACCCTCACCTCAGCTGCCCTGGGATTACGGATGCTCTCCTGCGCAGCTCCTACACAGGCTGTGGGGATTCAAGCTCAGGTTCTCAGGCTTACACAGGAAACGTTTACCTACTAAGACATCATCCCATTCCTGTAGGTTCATTTCCCAAATACGCAACAAAGACTTGTGCATGATAACAGACTGCCAACTTTATGTATTACAGGTAATTTAAGAAATGGGCATCGCCAGGTGGTGGTGGCGCACGCATTTAATCCTAGCACTCGGGAGGCAGAGGCAGGAGGATCTCTGTGAGTTCGAGGCCAGCCTGGTCAACAGAGTGAGTTCCACGACAGTCAAGGCCACAAAGAGAAACCCTGTCTTGAAAAACCAAAAGGGAAGGGTGGGGGAAGGAATGTGCATAATGTGTATTTACTAATATAAAGTTAGTATAAAAATCACTTTTAATGTGATATTTGTCCACATAACATAAAAGTCTTTACAAGAATTCAGTGAGGTTTACTAAAGAATTGCCTTGTGTTTTAAATGAAGAATTAAATCTACTGGAAGATAAGCAACATGCTTAAGAGTCATTGACAACTTTCGTCTCTTCATAGTTAGGCTTATGAGTGTTTGCAACGGCCTGTTAAAAGGATCTGGAGACATTATTCTTTTCTGGGAAGAGGGGGTGACCTATACATGGTCCAAGCTCTGAGTCAGAAAACTAATGGAAAAGTTAGGGTTCACTAATGAGCTCAGGTAGCTAGACATCAGCCATCGTAACACTCAAATATACACCACTTATACTGCGAATTATTTATAAGCTGTGTATTGATTGTGGTTTCCCAATACACTGGAAACACATCACACCGCTTTGTACATGCTAATAGGGCCAGAATATCAATAATAGTTGAAGTAATGGAGACCTTACTAAAACAGGCATACTCCAAAAGTTGTACAATAAAATATACAAAAATTCAAACTTTCCATACTGTTAAACTATATAAGGTCCCAATGGCCAAGGGTAGTATGTGTTCTTACTAAGATTTCAAAGAAAAGAAGCCACCATGCCAGACTTCTCTGAGTTCCGAAGGCAGCATATTCAACATTTAGGAATATATCCCAGAAGATGGCGTCGGGTGTGCGCTGTGACTAAATGGCTGGGCAAGGAAAACATGTGACCCACCAAGCACTCCAGCGACTGCAGGCATGACTGTGGGAACGCCTAGCGGGGGAAAGTGTGACATAGAGACTGGATCCACGTGTCCACAGCCATGCCCTCAGCAGTGGGTAAGCACAGACCTTTATCCCTGCCACTGCGCAGATGGCGCGGGGCCACAGACTGTCAGGAGACCGTACCATCAGAACGGCCTATCGAGAGCTCACAGCATCATCAGTAAGACAGGACCGAGACCGCAGGCACCAAGTGCGCTGTCAGCGGGCACAGCTACACCAGCACCACATGTTACAACTGCAAAGGTACGCTAAGTCCAGATAAAAAGAAGGGAAAACTGCAGACATGCCAGCTTGCCAAGTACTTAGGTACAATTACTTGGTAATCAACGCCAAGTTAATACAGTCTGCTTCCGTGTAAATCCCACACTGGGAAGTGTCTCATGTTACTATTCTCTTTACACTTCTAGAACAGCCCAGTTACTGTCACTCCGTTAGCAGTTCAAGCCTAAACAATGCAAAATAAATTCTGCACAGAACTGATGTCGTTTAAGCCAACAGGAATACAAACCACAGTAACAAAGAGTAAAAACACATCCTTCAGTACACGTTTTTAAACCCTCTGCTGTAAAGCCTTTAAGTGTATGAACCAAACATTAAATGCACAGATGATCAAAAGATTAAATCATTGGTCTTAAACTCGAATTGTAATACACTGCACCATCTGAACTATTTATCAATGAGGATATATAGAATTATTTGAAGAGCTTGAGTCAAAATTCTGGTATTAATTTAACTTAGTGATTATGCAGAAAATAATCCAGGTAAGAATGCATTTGTTGGCTGATTTTTCTATGAGTTCTCATCGTTTCCACGAGAGTGTGTATCTGTAATTGCGTAAGAGCTCTGTTAATCCTCTGAACAGCTTGCGGTACTCTCTGTGCTCAGGCTGGAGGTGCTCAGCCGATAAGGCTGCTCTTGGAAAGAAAGGGACCTGGTTCGATTCCTGCACCCACACAGCAGCGCACAGCTGTCTGTAACTCCTGTTGCAGGACATCCAAAGGCCCTGCTGGCCTCGGCCAGCACCGGGCACATGAGGGACACACATGCACTCATCCACATAAGAGAAGGAAGTCAGAACTGGCTTAAGTGCTCTGCGTTATGTCAGTTTTAAGCATGTGGTTGAAATATGATTTCAAAAAATGAACAGACTGTATATTCAAGAGTAGAAACAAGGCAAAAATAAATTTAAAAACTTAACCTCTTTAGTATCCTGCATCTACAAACACTCCCCTCAGCGTTTAGCCTCTTTCTAAAATACTCTGTAATTTTCATATTTAAAGCAATCTCTGTCCAGGAATAGTGGCTCACACCTGTAACACCAGCACCTGTGACAAGGTCACTGTGAGTTTGAGACAGGGCAGCAGCAGTGTGCCCAGGACAGCCTGCACCGTAAGATAAAAACTAGGATCCACAGGCAAAACACAAGGCCGATCTCTCAAATGCCTGGAGAAGCTAAGAGCAACTGGGATTGACTGTTCATATACAGTCATTTCTTTCTCTCCTTGACTTTCCATCTTGGATTCACTACTTCCTGGTGAATTTGTGGGTAAGACACAGAAAAACAAATATAAATTATAGCGAAATAAATCCACCCATAGTATTACTGGTGGCATCTTTGTTGCACAGATAAATGTATATGCCTTCTTCACAACAGAAAGACCGTTAGGGGTGTGTGTGTGTGTGTGTGTGTGTGTGTGTGTGTGTGTGTGTGTGTGTGTGTGTGTGTATGTGTGTGTGTGTGTGTGTGTGTGTAAGACATGATAGTGAAGTGGTGGAATAAAAATCTCTGAACTAAGTCTTTACTTGCGATTTTGAACTCAGCATTTCGCAACTCGTGTGACTGGGTTTAACACGGGTGAGCGGCCGCTGGCTCTCCCTCCTCTGTCACTGTACACTGCCATGTTCATGATATAAAGCGTGTGTACAGCCGAGCACTGCAGGAAGTGTTAGGCGACCTGGCTCTCCACTTGAACAAGCGGAAAGGAAAGATTTTTCTCTCATTTATTTTGCATTTTTAAGGAAGAGGGTGGGTAAGGGGGGCGAGGTGCACGCGGGAGGAAGGCACTGCGGCAACAGTTAGCTACCTTATCAAATACCAAAGGGAGGAAAATACTCCAGGCAGAGAAGCAAGGCAGCTTAATAAATAAATAAATAAATAAATAAATGAATAAATAGAGCAGTTGGCTGATTACTGAAGGAGACGTATGTGAAAGTTTTCAAGGGCTTTCCTGACCTACAAAGTAGTGAACTGGCTCTTTCAGGCGTACACTCACCCAACAAAAAACAAACACGCAAATAAAGCAATGAAAATACAATAAAAATAATTACAAAACATGGATGAATAACATCTCCAGAAACTGAAAATAACTTTAAACACCAAGAACAAGCCAACTGGGATTTTCAGAAATGTGTTCGAATGTCCCATGAAATAAGTCAGTAGATTACTTGACACTTGATTTCATCATGAAATTATGGCTCAAAGAGCTGTGTCCATTTTACACAACCATACATCGCGCTCCGCAGGGCTGACCGAGATCGTGGTGCCATGCTTCATAAACTACCCAAGTGGTATTTTAACTCTGCTGTATAATAAAACAATTAAACTATGCATCACCATTTTAGCAATATCAATCAAAATATTACTGATGAAAATATAATTATTTTCCATTTTTAACATTTTTACATAATCACCTCCCAGGGACTAATGCTGTAAGTGAAACCATCATGTTCTGAGAATTTACTATTGGAACCATCACTAACTAAATGGGAAGTGGGGTTTCCGTTTCCCGCCACGTGCAAGACGCTGTCGGGGAAATCCTGCTCCTGTGCCCGGCTCCAACATCACCTGATTCGGGGCTGACACCTCCATCTCTCTAATACTTTTATGAAAATAGAGAAGTTAATTGTTTTTCATTTTCTCTCAGACTTTTACCTACATTTAGAACAGGAATCCATCTTTACCAGAAAAATTTTATACATATAGTTTCAATCTTGAAAAAAAAAAAAAAAGGTAACCTTGCAGCTCTGTAAATCACTAACCATAAACAAAGAACTAATAAAAAAAAAAACCTTCAGATTCTAAAATCTGACTTCAAATTAGGTTTGCGACTACACATTAGGTAGTGCGTCCTGCTAAGAGTTACGGCTGACCACAGGCCACTCACCAGCTCTGGCTCTATCATCAGCTGCACTTCAGTCGCCTTTTTATTTAATCCTGTTAGTGTTGTGTCTGCATGTGTGAAGATAAGCACACTCGTGCCGTTGCCCGTGGAAGCTGCGGGACATGGTCCCCTCCGGGGCAGGAGCTACAGGCAGCGGTGAGCCACCCAACACAGTAACGCAGCCCAAACTGGGGGCCTCCACCACTCCCAGCCAACCCATCCCTCCGGCCCTCCCATCACTTTTGGAAGATTTTTGTCTTACTTTAATTACATGTTCATGTGTGCGTCTGGGGTGGGAGTGTGCAGCTGAGTGTGGTTACACGCAGAGGTCATCAGTCCATCCGGCGGAGCCACAGGCAACTGTGCGCCACCAGCTGTGGGTGCTGGGATTGAGGCATCGCAACGCATGTCTTCCTAACCACTGAGCCACCCAGTCACTCCTTGATAATACAGGTGCCTGGAGTCTAATCTCTAACAGGTGGGTCGTACGTGCCTGGTTCTCTTTGGTTTTCCCAACAAACTTCTGAAGAATGCCAGACAGCAAATCGAGTTTTGAAAATCTCTACCTCAAACCATATAATGACCAGAAGACAAAGTTATATTTCTAAAGATTAATGATTTCACTATATAAAAACCTACAATGATGCTAAGATTGAAACTGTGAATTTTAGAAGAATGAAAAATTAGTATTGGCATGATTTTATTTAAATTAATGTACCAGCTCAGCTGCACTTCATTTAAACATGACAAAGAACAGCCCTTACACAAGGAAGAAAATATGGTTTTAAAAATACATTTTCTATTTGGCTCATTATAATGTCTATCTTTGTTCCTAATGGACAATATAACCACTTTGAAACAAATTTTCTTTTGTGTGAAATATAATATGAAAATATTTTCTTCAAGAAAATACTGCAACATTTGATGCTACCAATGGAAGTATAAACAAATAACATGACAAATTTACTGGGAAGTATGTACAAATAATCAAATAGATAAAATGCTTTTATCCAACAGTGTTCAATGGCTGCCTTTATGTTTTTTTAGTCGGTACTAACAAGAGTTAAAAATGTAATATCTTAAATCATAAAACTGTTTAGAGTATTCTTCCTCCAGCCTAAATAAATATATCTCAAAATAAAATAGGTCTTTGCTTCTTTCAATGCATGACATTAAGAAATGAACATTATTATATCTAAGTTATCTGATAGTGTACGGAGCATTAAGAACATGGCGGGACCCGCCCAGTCAGCAAGATGCAGCCACGCAGACAGACTAGTCTTAGAATGACGGCCACCATGTTCCTGCAGATCAGCCCGTCCCTGTCACCCCTGCCTGTCAGCATCTGTTACAGACTGAGAGAGAGGCTGCAGGCTCTGTACACAACATCACTAGCACTTACTGAGGACACACTGTACAAGCACTCTGTAAAAACCCACTGAAAAAAATCTAATATAAAAATTCAAATTCCCACTTTGTGGATTTTTAACAGTAACAATGACTTCCTATTCTTTTGCTTTTAAGACAACATTCACAGAATAAATATGGATGAACAAAAAAAGTAAAGGCCTCCTTTTCCCCCCAGAAAGATAAGCTCACTGTCTCACTGGCCAGCAGGTAAGAGGTCACTGCCAGCTGGACTCGCTGCCCCGTCAATGTATTTTCTGGATCTCAGACAACAATTAAGGAGCTCTATATAAGCTGGGACCGTCCCGTGCTCATCGTAAGGAATAATTTTTTTATCATTTCAGAGGTAACATCTTTCTTATTTAGGAAACCACACCTTAGCATTCTTAATTATATGGAAGGCAATGTCTTCAAGCAAACTCAGAGTAGTGTCAAGACCAAAGTGCTTACGAGTTAACCGCGCATGGTCCTTCCCTGGGTGGCCACATGAAATAAGCTAACAAAGTGCAATATGTACCTTGGTGATGCTAAATAAAGTCTAAGTCTGTCTTACACCTAATTAGTCTCCCACCCCCTTTTTTTTTTACAGCTCAAGTAAACAGCTTACAATTTGATATAGCACTTTATTTGCTCCATCAATAAAAGACATTCATGTACTGCTAAGTATATTTTATATATCAAAAGGCTTTAAGCAATAGCATGACAAGTAAAGAAGCAATATTTTTACCACAATGATATGCTGGGGAGCATTTCATCCACACACACAAAAATCAACAGGAACACAGCATGAGAACGGGTGAGTGCTACGGCTATTTCTGGTTGTCCGGGAAACGCCTCAGTTAGCTTTTCCCTTTCCCGGGTACAGCCTGGATTCCTGCCTTGACACCTCGCCCAGTTTCACTATCATGTCCTTCCGTGTTCCTTTCCATGAACTTCCCTCCCCGGCTCAGGAAATATGCTTGGTATATTTACAACACACTGAGTTTTGCTTGTTCCCACTGCGTCTCAAGCATTTGCATTCTTCCTGTCTTACTTTTGAGTTTCTCAGCATTACGTGTCTACCCACTGTTGCAACTAATAGAGTATCAGAGACACAAGCGGCCTAGACAATTTTTAGGTAAGGACACAACAGTCACAGGCTTCTGAAGGTCACTCAAGCCTACATTTCTCTTTGTCTGTCGCTAATGGCAGCTCACGCTAACTCACCTGAACGGCACAGCCTGTGGCTAAACTGCTCTAAAGGACACACACGCATGCTGCAGATCAATTTGACAAAACTTTCCAGAACTCTCCTCTTCGTACAGTCCTAACAGATACATACCTATGTCATATGCCAGGAAATCGGCAGAAAAACATTTTGCACCGTTACTCAGGGAAGTGTCATTGTGGGTGTTTCCTCCAAAAACAAGCATAGCTCCATTGATAACAACAGCTGAGTGAAGGTATCGGGCAAACCCACTTTCTTTCAAAATAGTCCTACAGGATAAAATTTAAAAATGTATTACAAAGGATAGAGAGACTTCCCAGGTTTTATAAATAAAGTATTGACATTGTATATAAAAAGTTTTCTGGGGATTATGAGAGGAAAATACATATATTTAACCACCTGTAAGCAATTTCTAAGCCTCAATATCTTAAAAGCATACTCTAAGTATCTTAGATTGCTTTGAGGAAGCACATATGGACAGATTTTTAATACCAAAATTTATATTTTGAGTGATTTTTTTCTTATGAAAGTAGGAAACCAACCAATCTACCTAAAAGCAAAGGACCAAGACATCATAACTGCTTCATGCTAAGACAAGCAAAAAGTTAAATATAATAAATTTGGTCCAAATTACATTGGGTTAAAGCTATAAAATTGTTAAGGACCTCTTAATGAGCCTTTATGTTTAATTAAAATTTATATGCAAAAGTGCAGATACCATAAGCCAAAAGCTCACTGAATTTCTATAGGATGAACCTACCAAATAATCAGAATGGGGATAGAAACATTACTATCTTTATTTCCATGTCCATCTCTGCTACACTTTCCTATGGGTTGTATTTAGCTGTCTTTAGATGCATCCATAATGTGCGAGTAACTAAACTGTGGTAGGTGGCTCAAGAGACGGCGCAGCAGCTGTGACATGCGAGCAGCAGCAGTTCCAGGAGATTCTGACAAGCCTGGCCTCACAGGCACCCAGGCTCCCGCACGCCTGCACGCACACACTCACACCTCTGCAATGTATTTTTCATAAACAGTAAAATTTACATAAAGTACTATAAACATACGCTCAGAATTATACATTGCTCTGAATAAACCAATATATAAAAATGAATAGTAATATAAATCAATGCTTTATAATGATTCTGCTAAAAAATATAAACGTGGTAAACATGTATGAAATAGTTGGTATGTATATGTAGTCCCTAAAGCCATAGATTTTTAATATCATTTAATGGTTAAAGAATGGGACGGGCTCCCAGAGAGACAATATGAAAAGTTCCACAGTCTCTCCAGGAAAAGAACTTTAATTAATACAAAATAGTTTTAAGGGCTCGAAAAATTCACACTATCATAAACCTTTATTAAGAGCAACACTTAATACTTACTCAAGAATGCCTACTAAGTGACCATGGTGAGGGACGTCAACACTGAGTATGACCAGGTGGCACAGGCCTGTGATGGCAGCTGCCCGGGAGTCTACGACAGGAGGGTCACAGCCCAAGGCCTGCCTGAGCACTGGCTGGGAGCACGGAGCTCAGCTGCAGAGTGCCTGCCTCGCACGCACGGCGGCCTGAGTCCAGTCCCCACTCTCCCACAGTCAGCAGTCGCTGGGCCAGGCCCATTGCCAGCTTTCTTCCCAGTGCCCTCACCTTTGACACACAGCAATTCGGAATCTCTAAGCGGAGGGTAGAGCCGGGGTAACACAGCTCCTGGTTCACTTCAGCGGTGCCTTAAAAGAGTAGTGGGGCACCTCCTCCTCTGTTTCCCAACCTTCCAGAAGTTCTATTCCAGGGACAAGTCAAAAAAGTCTGGGTGATTTTCCAAATTCCACTCTCAGCAGAGGTGGGAGTTACCAACCCGGCTGAAGAGGTTAAAGTGGAGCAAAACAACCTCTGCCCTACACCTCACACAAAAAAGCAGAGGTTCTATGCGGGAGAGTCAGAGCCCAGCCTCCTGTCCCCAGTACTCTGCAGGTAAAGCAACAGTACCATCTGAAAGAGAATCAGGTCACTTGCAGTTTCCTGCACAGTAAACAGAGGTTCTCCAGCAGGAAAATGGACAGATACAAGGCAAACCTCTAAAGCTCTCCCCAGGGAAGAGCTCTCCCCAGGGAATGTATATGTATACATTCATTACATATTAAATATTCTACATATTTAATATATGAATAATATATTAAATGTATACTTTATATAATATTACATATTATAAGATTTATGAGGAAAACTACAGAATTCTGATTTTTAAGAAAGCTCGAGCACTTGAGAGACAGAGGAAAGTGAATCTCTATGAGTTTGAAGCCAACCTGATTTACATAGCAAGCTCCAGGTAGCCTAATTAAACCTTATTTCAAAAAATATGTAAACAAATAATTAAAGAATACAAAATAAAGTTATTAAAGTAAATGGAGAGATATTTCATGTACATGAATGTGAAGACTAATATCAAATGTCAATTCTTACATTGATCTGGAGATTCTATTTAATTTCAATAAAATCTCAGTATTTATCTAATGGACAGCACAAACTGACTGTAAAGTTTACATGGGAAGGGGAGAGCTTAGGTGAGACAATGTTGGGGCTGCAGAGACCTCTCCACAGGTCAGAGCACTTAGTGTCTGCAGAGGACCCAGGTTTACGTCCCAGAATCCATGTGGTGGCTCACAACTTCATAACTCCAGCTCCAGGGGCTCTGATGTCACTTCTGGCCTCCAAGAACACTTGTGCATATGTGTGCACAGGCACTGACTCAGGCACACATGGATAACCACAAAATTAAATAACAATTATTTATGAAAAATAATTATGAAGAATAAGTCAAAGGTCTCCCGACTTTGTAGAATAAACAGTAAATATACATGCAGAATATGATAAACTCCTATAAGGTAACATGGAAGAAAATCCAGAAACTAAATCTGATGATGAATTTCTAAAAGACATTGACTATAACTTACAGTAACCAAACAATGTTACTGAGAAAGGAGAATAAATAAAGAAGCAAAATAATTTTATAATGAAAAGACATAAGAAACGTTACTGGAATACCTAAACATCATAAGCAAAGGGGAAGAAAGAATTTAGACCCAAACTGAAGATTGTCTATTAAATACGATCGCACTGAAGTGCACGCCCTGCAAACGTGAGGCAGCGACTGCAGACCTCCGGAGCCCACATAAAAGCCTGTGGGTGGGTGGCACACCTGACATTCTAACGCAGAGACAGACAGGCAACTCTGAGGTAAGCCAGCCAGCTAAACTAGCCAAAACGGCAAGCTCCAGTTTCAGCAACTGATCCTATTTCAATATATAGTGTGGTGCACAATAGAGAACGACACATGAAGTCAACCTCAGATCTCCACATTGCACACATAAACACATGCATGTACACATACACATATGTGCACTGACACACACATGAACACACATGCAGACACATACCCATACCACATATGTAAATATTACATTGATGAAAAAATTAATGTATAACAAACAGTAAACATACATGCAGATTATGATAAGCTCCTACAAGATAGCATGGGAGAGAAATCTAGAAACTAAACTTGATGATGAATTTCTAAAAGTACCAGAAGCACAAATGATAAAACTCATTTGGTGAGGTATTGCTTGATGTAAATTTTTATGTACTATACAAGATACTCCTCAGAGAATCAAAGCACAAGCCACAAAGTGTCATTTAAAAAAACGCTGCAACAAAATACCATCAGGTCATAAAAACATTGCAACAAGAACAAAAGAATGGTTTCCAATCATACAAAGAACACTTAAAATTGAATATTTAAATGTAGTGCTAAATATGTGAATAGACACCTTTCCCAAGGGGAAAAAAACCACATACATGTTAAACAGATGTATAAAAAGTGCTTCACTCTGTGTGATCAAGCAAATGAACATTAAAATAATGGTGAGAGACCACCACAGCCTATTACGGTAGCTAAGACTGAAAATACACACATTAAAGGCTGACAAAGATGTAGACTAATAAAAACTCATGAGCTGCATAAGACAGTGTAGCAACTTCCGCCAATGCTAAGCACAGCTCTATGCACAACCAAGGGCCTGTGTGTGTTCACATTTACTCGTGAGCAGGGAGCCTCTGTCCACTCGAGCACCGGCATGCAGTACAGAAAATGAAACACCATTTGCAGAGGAAGTAGATGGAGCTTAACTTTAAGTTTGGTCTAAGCTGTTAACTGCCTGCGGTTCTTCATGTATGGGTGAGGCCCGGGAAGATTCGCATCCACACTGGCATGTACTGGTGATGTCATCGCGCAGGTCTTGTTTAAAGGACCAAATGCACATTACCCATGTAAAACCTAATCAATAACCACGAAAAGGCTAAAGACACTTACACAGAAGCTACTAAAATCAGCAACTCTGACATAAAGCATGAATATCAGTTTTATTTCCATCAAGATAAAAACAGAAAAAAAATACAGTATTCATTAAATGTATAGTATCCGCCCCAAAGTTAATATACCCATAAATTCAGAATAAGACCACATTAGGAAATGGAGTTTCTGCAAACATTTTGAACTATAGTGAACTGAAGTCACAATTTAAGTTATATAACGAAGTCATATTCTTATTAGATTCATATGGACCCTAAATTTAGTGACTGGAGTCTTTACAAAGCAAGTCATATCCAGACAAAAATTTAGACAGCAGGGTGTAGTAACAGGAAAGGACGTCCGGGATGTCCTAAACATAGAAAAGCAGAGAGCGTTTCCTCGGGGCCTTTGCCAGGAGCAGGGTGCTGCTGCCCATGCTCCAGAAGTAAGAGACTGCACCCCCTAATGTCAGCCAGAAAAGTACATTCCTTTTTCTTAGAGACATAAGGCTCATGATAATATGTAATCACAGCTTTAAGGATATCATATGAGGTTCCAGTGAGACAGCTCAGCCGGTAAAGGGTGCTGCTGCCGCGCCTGTCAGTCAGTCAAACTGTAGAGTGCTGCTGTCACGCCTGTCAGTCAGTCAAGCTTTAGGGTGCTGCTGCCACACCGCCTGTCAGTTAATCAAGCTGTAGGGTGCTGCTGCCATGCTGCCTGTCAGTCAAACTGTAGGCTGTTGCTGCTGCACCAGTCAGTCAGTCAGTCAGTCAGTCAAGCTGTAAAGGTGCTGCTGCCATGCCTGTCAGTCAAGCTGTAAGGGTGTTGCTGCCATGCCTGTCAGTCTAACTGTAGGGTGCTGTTGCCGCACCTGTCAGTCAAGCTGAGTTCAGTCCCAGAGCTCGAATTGTCAGAGGAGAGAACCAGGTCCCTGTACACATGCACACACACACATGCACGGGCATGCACATGCACAGATGCATGTGCACACACACACACACGCATACACATACACACATTTGTGCTCACGTGTGCCCTATACACACACCAAAATAAATGTGGTTTACTTTTAAAGCATGCAGATTTCATTGAGAAAAGCATGAGAAGATTAACCACCTAGGAATAATTTTGTTATTACTGTTTTTATTAATATAGACAATCTCAGCAAAGACTGTACTGAACAACACCCAGGGAGCAGTTACTGCACAGATACACACCCATACACAGCTCCTACCCACCTAGACTGAAAATTAACTGGGAAAAAGTATCTATGAAAATGGAAAAATGTAAAAGATTGTAGCATAATGTTATTTAAGCAAAATACAGAGCACAACCAAAATTTTAAAAACAGCCCTACACACCTGTAAGCTCTATTCATCAAATATTGACAAATGAATAGAAGGTCAACCCACATTCTGAGAGAGCGTGATTACAAAACAAAGGATAAACCTGTCAAATACAAAATGGGCAGAATATTTGCACAAAATTTCAAAAAAGCACTATATGGACAATAAATATGAAAAGACGTTCTATATTACTCGTAAAGGAAAATGCAAATTAAAACCAAAACTGGGGGCTGGAGAGACGGCTCAGCAGTACAGCAGCCGTCTGTCTCACAGCACGTACGGACACGCCCAGCCAGGCATGCCTGCAGCCCCAGGGCTGAGAGAAGGAGAAGAGCAGGTGCTTGGAGCTCACTGGCTGGTCAGCTCAGCCGGATCAATAAGCTGCAAGTTCAGGGAGAGACGCTGCCTCAAAAAGTAAGGTGGAGAGTGAAGCAGACACTCAGTGTAACGCCCAGCCTCCGTATATATGCACACACATACGCACAAACACATGGACATGCACAAACATAGCTACACTATCCACACAAAATAAGAAACAAAGAAATAAAAATAAATGAATAATAAAGCAGAATAAAACAAAACCTAGGCATCATTTCCCATAATCATCTAGCAACAACACCAAAAAGAAAATGTTTAAGGAAACAACACCAAATCCTGGAGAGACTGCACGTAGAGTCAAACATTCACTCATCAGGTGGGTAGACAGGCAGCGTGAAATGAGCTTTGGGTTAAATCAAACGCGGCACTACTCCCTATGACCCAGAATGATCAGACTAGGAAAACTGCTGTACTGACGAGCAGACTAAGAAAGAACACCTAGCCTACACTTGCTCATCCCAGCCAAATGCTCAGCCACAGCACTGAGAATGCCAAATGGTCTATGCCCACACTGAAGTACCCACAATCCCTCTCTTCCCTCGCCCAAGGGTCATCCCACTCACTGTCTCTTTTCAACTCTGACCTCCAAGAGTTCGCTTCTTATTTTAACTGACTTGACTTCTATTCTCTGGGAAGGTGAGGAGAACTGAACTTCGTACATGTTCTCACCGTGTTTCCCCAGCCCTGCATTTGTGTGCATGTCGCTCACATCCTAAGAACACAGGGCACCTGCTTCCTCCCTCCCACCACATCCCACCGCCGCTGGTTCTGCAAACACTCCTTAGCAAATTGTTCCCTTTCATCCATCCTGCGCATATATATATGTATGTATATGTTATATGTATATATAACAAATAGTGTGTGTGTGTGTGTGTGTGTGTGTGTGTGTGTCTGTTTGACTGTTCCTGGGTCAGGCTACAAACATAATTTTTTCTTCAGCCCTAAAAAAGATACTGTCTTGACCAATTTATCATACCATTAGCACTATTAATAAATTTCCTTTACATTTTAACTCCTCAAAAACTTGTCAATACTTTTTCTGGTTTTCTTGTTAACCTAAGAAATGGCTTGATAAACATTCAATAAGGCATTTATTGAAAAGTCTTCAGACACTCAATATAGTAGATACACAAGTATGTTCATCAGTATTAAAATTATTCTGACTCCAAAATCTCTGACAAGTAATAGGTTTTCAAATTCTAAATCTCTTCTCTCTCTCCCTCTCTCTCTCTCTCCCTCTCTCTCTCTCTCTCTCATGCACACACACATGTACACATACACAGCACACACACACAGCACATGCACACAGCACACACATGCACACACACACAGCACACACATGCACATACACACAGCACATGCACACACACAGCACACACAGCACACACACAGCACACACACACACAGCACATGCACACAGCACACACAGCACACACATGCACACACACACACAGCACATGCACACACACACACAGCACACACAGCACACACACAGCACACACACAGCACACACAGCACACACACAGCACACACATGCACACAGCACACACAGCACACACACACACAGCACATGCACACAGCACACACACAGCACATGCACACACAGAGCACACACAGCACACACACAGCACACACACACAGCACATGCACACACACACACAGCACACACAGCACACACATGCACACACACACAGCACACACACAGCACATACACAGCACACACAGCACATGCACACACACACAGCACACACACAGCACACACACACACAGCACATGCACACACACACAGCACACACAGCACACACACACAGCACACGCACACACAGCACACACACACATGCACACACACACAGCACACACACACAGCACATGCACACACACAGCACACACATGCACACACAGCACACACACAGCACACACATGCACACACAGCACACACACATACAGCACATGCACACACAGCACACACACACACAGCACACACAGCAGATGCACATGGCCTTGCAAAGAACCATGAGAATGATGACAGCGCCTACTGTCAGGTGTGACATATGCAGAAAGCATCAACTGTCACCGTCTGACGGAGCTGAGCCACCAAAGCTCTGACAGCAGCACCCCTGGATGACAAGGCCGAAGCCCTTTGGTAAGGACAGTGTCAGTCAGGACAGCACAGTAACAAGATAAACAGAACCAGCCGGAGACGTGGGAACCTCAGCGTTAAGAACATGTCTGTCCCTCTACTCTTAAACGTGAACAATCGGATCTCATGGCTCACGAAGCAGGGATGCGACAGCCCTGGCTTCCTGTGGATCCTGCACTTTGATGCCTCAATCCTTTCCCAAGAGTGAAAATAAAAATATGTTTGGTA
Source organism: Acomys minous (assembly GCF_964271855.1). NCBI lineage: Eukaryota > Metazoa > Chordata > Mammalia > Rodentia > Muridae > Acomys > Acomys minous. The sequence goes on from NC_140484.1 coordinate 3,492,568, forward strand.
ACTAAATAGTAACATGTGAGGCTTGTTTAACATATCAAATTATCATACACTAGTATATACAATAGTACATCACAGAAGAGATATCAAATATGCTCCTATTTCTTAAATAAGTTATAAAACAGGATGCTATCTCAGTCTTTTGGGTCCCCCCCCCCCCCGCCTTGCTGTGATATGTTGTTGTCAAATCCAATTCTTGGTGGGTTGGTTTTTTTGGGGGGTTAGTTGATGGGGATTTTTGTTCATTTAATGTCATGTTGTTGTTTGCTTTTTAAAGATGATTTGCATTAGACACAGAATTTTAGGCTGTGTCTTTCAGACATTTGAAAGCACTGTGTCTTCTGGGCTCCGCGTTTTCATCGTCTACTCAAGTGGTGAAGTGTTTACTGCATAAGTGACAAGGGCAGCAGGTGGAGTTCAGTCCCCAGAGCCCAGGTGAAGGCCAGGTGTGCGAGGCAACCCCCCTGAACCCCAGTACCCAGGTCACAGAAGACAGAGGCAGAGGACCCTGGAAGTCAGCAGGCTGGCTGTGCGAGCTGCATCAGCGAACTCCGTGGTGAACTGGGAGACCCTTCCTCAGTCAATAAGGTAAGCAGTACCAGACAGAGACTCACCAACGTCAGTCTCAAACCACCACAGGCATGCACATGCAAGTGCACATGCAACTGCCCAACCCGTGTGCCCACCACAGAACACACACACATGCACAGCCACTACCTACCACACACATGTATTACAGAACTAGGAATAATCATCGGAGGTCAGTCAGTCACAGCGGCCCCCAGGACAGGCCTTTCCTCCCTGTTTCTGCTTTTGTCTTCATTTTGAGGGGATTTTACTGTAATGGTGTTAGTTTGCCTCGCCCCCGACACTCATGACGCTGCTCCATCATGTGGCTTAATATCTCTTTTCATGTTTAAGATGTTATCGTTTATTTCCCAAAGTTCCACAACCCCTATTCATTCCCAGACAATGTAGAAAGGAAGGCTGGGACTTGGAAGTGAATTTATGGTAAATCACTCTCTAATAAACAATTTTCCTAAAGTGCACTCGAACAACTTCAAAAGACATGTTTATTGTCTTACAACAAAAAGCATAATTTCCCATATTCTGCAATAGAAATAAGTACGACAAAAAATATATTTTAAAACTATAAACACAAAGCAAATTTAAAAATCAGTATTTCTATCAGAAAATGAATGTTATGGATATAAATAAGTCATATATTAAACAAAAAGAGACACATGAACACTTAAATGCAAAGTCACCATAGTAATTGGGGAAACACACATCAAAATATCACTGAGCTCCTGTCCCTATGTACCACATGGGCAGGAGCAGGCATCCTAAAATCCACAGGTAGTGAGAACGTGAGGAAAGGGGCCTTCCCTGTGTGGGAAGCACACAGCACCTCAGACAACTAAAGGGCAGTTCAGTAACACATCACAATGTCACTTTAATGCATGCGCCTCAGAAAAATTACTACAAATCAGCATGAGACGGCTGGCATAACATGTACTCCCAGCACTGCCAGATATAAAAAATAAAAAATATATCTTAATGCCACGAGCCTTGTATTTCACTCAAATTAGATGATAAAACTGAAAAGTGTAAATAACAAATCCTGATCATAAACCCTGAGATTATACTGGCAAACAAAATTCTCAACTCAAATGAATGTGTTAGAAGTACTTGTAGGTATTTGCATGGGAGCAGAAATTATTTTAAATTATATTGTTTATACACAGGGTGTGAATGTTGCTTTTATTTCCTCAGGCGATAGCATGTGATGAGAGCCACGCCCAAGCTTTATGAATACATTGCTCAGGCTGAGCCCAGAGTGCTTCCATCTCTAATCTCACCTATTCCTAGGCCTAGGCACAGAAGCTTCCAGCCTCTGTACAATCTAATCTTCCTCTAGCCCGAACCTTAAAGGCTTCGGCTTCCTGCTTCTGTGTGCTAACCTAGGCCTAGACTGTTTTCAGCCTACAAAATTTACTGCTGAATAAGCTCACCCTCTCTATTTCTTTCTGACTTCTGGCTGGCTGGTTCAACTTAGCTATTCTGATTCAAAACTCCTCTCTAAGGTGACTGATTCAAAGTGGCTTCTCTCAGCTTCTCACTGAATTGCTATGGTTGGAAAAAGTGCCTCTGAACTCCATGAACTGAACTGCACAAATTTAAGCGCACTCAATTGAACTGCACAAAACTGTGCTGAACTATACTATACTGTCTCCACAAACTAACCACCTCTCTCCCTCTCTCTCTCTCTCTCTCTCTCTCTCTCTCTCTCTCTGTGTGTGTGTGTGTGTGTGTGTGTGTGTGTGTGTCTGTCTGTCTGTCTGTCTGTCTGTCTGTCTGTGTCTCCCTCTCTCTGTCTCTGTCTGTCTGTCTCTGAGTGTGTATCTCTGTCTCTCTCTGTTTCTCTGTTTCTGTTTCTCTCTCTCTCTCTGTTTCTCTCTCTCTCTCTCTCTCTGTGTGTGTGTGTGTCTGTCTGTCTGTCTGTCTGTCTGTCTGTGTGTATGTGTGTCTGTCTGTCTGTCTGTCTGTCTGTCTCTCTCTCTGTCTGTCTGTCTCTCTCTCTCTGTCTCTCTCTCTGTCTCTCTCTCTGTCTCTCTCTCTGTCTCTCTCTCTCTCTCTCTCTCTCTCTCTCTCTCTCTCTCTCTCTCTCTGCATTGTCTTAACTGTTAGCTTCTGTTTTCTGTCTGTTTTTGTGAGAGCTGGGCATATCCTATCTCTGACTTATTCTGTTAAATCTTTCTCTGATTCATCACTTTGTCTGCCCTTCAATTGGATGTCATTGTTTGGGATTAAATGTGTACTAAGGGTGTGCCTGCATCCCAGCTGGATCACACAGACCTAGGTCTTTGGACGTGATCTCTTGCCATGGCAGCCATGTTGCTGGATCAAAATTACTCTACATAGGGAATTTATTATTCTATACTGTTGCTGCATGACAACATATCACTAGTTACCATAAAGATTTTTAAAGTTCCAAACTTTTCTGTGACAGTCCATAAGCACCACCGTTACTTAACTATAAGACATGATCACAACACAGCAAGGCTCATACTCATAAGAGTCACAAGTGTGACAACACACACACACACACGATCTGCACAGGTTCAAACCATACAAAGGCACAGCAAGGAGCAGAAGTGGACAAAAGTGCCACCCCTGGCCAGGAAGCTACTTCCATTGGCTCCCTACTAGGAAAGGGAAATCTGTCCTCTCCAGCGTAGCGACAGCGGACACAACCACCAGACTTCTAGGCGAGTGTACGATGCCCAGGAGTAGCTGGCCAATACTAAATGACTCCCAAGGCTTCTGTGTGTGCTTTTTCTGTTTCAGCTTGGGTAGTTCTGGGGTTTTGGTGATGGTTTTATTTGTTTGATTTGATTTTTCACTCAGAGGAAAAAGAATAGGTGAAGTAGAGGGCTGGGGAGGTGGGCAGGGCCGGGGAGGTGGGCAGGGCCGGGGAGGTGGGCAGGGCCGGGGAGGTGGGCAGGGCCGGAGAGGTGGGCAGGGAAAGGAGAAGGATGCTATCAACAAGCATTGCACGGAAACAGCCAATGAAAGTTATTATTGTCCAACCGTGACCAGGTGTTCTTCTTCACATACTTTCTCAGTTTACTCACCAAGTCTTGGTGTTAACTTCATACTTGTAAAGGTCATCCACCAGCCCGTACTTGTTGCCTGGTAACGCTTTATAGCCTCCGTGGACGTAAATGGACTTGGTCACTTCATCATACACACTTGTGTGGCCATATCCACCTTGTACAATGGCTCCTCTGGTTTCCGGAACTAGCCAAGTATTTGATGCTGTAGCAAAATAAATAAATAATAAACAAATAAATAAATAATGAAATTCAAGTAATGTTTAAAAATATAGCCAAAATATCGCTATAGCCACCAAGTTAACTTTCATGGCACACTTTTACGAGTAGCTGGAATGCCTAGGACTGACTCAGTGCATGACTGAAGATGCCACAGTAGGTGCTAAGGGAGAACCAAGTGCCCTTGGTATTCCATAATAATTTCTAAAACACTAAAAATCCAACTTTTTTATTTATAAAAGAAAAGGGGGGAAATTTTTCTTATATGTACTCATGTTATTCAAAAGTAGTTCTTAATAAAATAAAATATAAAGCAAATATATATTAGGACAGTCTGTGTGACAAACTTTGCATAAGTTAGTGATACAGCATAGATAAAAATGACATGACTGCTGCCCTCGAACCTCAGCAAACGAGCAAACTCTAGACTGTGCTGGCCCTAAAACTAAAGTTCTGGTATTCTCCTGACAGTCACATTACTGTTTGGCTCTACAGAGCACATGGGAAAATGTTTAGAAGGGAAAGGAGACATTCTCTGTGCCTGCTGCAGCAGCAGAGCATGGGCTGCTGGGAAGTACTGCGGGTCCTCTGCAGGAGTGAGTGCCCTCGACATGAGCTCCCTCCTGCCCAGCAGCCTCTCTGCAGAACACTAAACCACTGCTGGCCCTTGGCGCAGTCAGCTTAATTCCTCTGCCATTCGTAAGCGACATCTATGGATGGATTTGTGCTCCTCACTGTGCAGTTTTCAGGGTGAAAGCACTTTGACGTCCTGGCATCAGACACCAGGGCATCGCAGCAGTGAACCTTAGTGGTGAGCACAACTCCAAACAAAAGTTGACAGATTTTAATTTGCACTTATATAATATACAGAATTTTTAAAATGCTTACGACTCATCCATAATACCTATAAAACTCAAAACTCACGATTTCACCTGCTTCTATGCAACTAACAAAATGAATCAAACGGAAAAAAAACTATTATAAATTCATTTAGAAATAATACTTTGGTTAGAGAATAAGCCAAAAGAAACTGAATGTACAGATTTTTTTTAATTCACCAAAACTACAGCTGTCATTCTACAAACAGATCATTCCTAAGTAAAAGTAAAGATCTACCAGACAATCCGTTCACCAGCTAACAGCCTGCGTGGACGTGACATCGCTGCACACTACTGTGCAACTTTTGTGCTTTCCAGGCCATCCGTGCAAAGTAATGGCACCACCACGCTTCACGTCTGAACAAGGCTCTAAGAACATGAAGTGTACCACATATGTTGTTTGAACGAGAGTTGCATGTTGGAGGAGAGACATGAGGAATCTAGGAAAACTGGGAGAGAGTGAGCCGAGCCGGCACGTGTCCAGGTGACACTAGGGTGGTGTGACATCTGTGACTGTGAACGTCAAACAGGCAGGGTTAGGAGAGTGCACAAGAGGCTAAGATACAACAGAAAAGGAGGTCAGAGGAAAGGACTAAAGACCTGGAATGGCCCGAAAGCGATGAGAGGTCTGGGTGCTACACACAGGAAGCTGAAAGAATCAGTAATGCCTGAAAAGTAAGGTAATAAACATTACGTGACTCACCACGGGTCTTCGAATGACGAAGCCAAGAGGGTGGCATCAGCAGAGGTTAAGCAGGGTAGAAAACAAGGCTTTTGGCAGAGAAACCACCGAACTACCGGGCCAGATATTAAAAGTATCTCTGTGGATATTTAAGTGAAAAATATACCCGCTGCTATGTGCTAGACAAAGATTCTAAGTCTAGGAGACAAATGGTGACCGGAAGAGAAATAATGACTGCAAAGTGAGGTGACAGTGTGGGGCTAAGGTGTAAGGCCCGAAGCCAGCTTATCACAGCGGAGGGACCAGGACTGGAACTGCGCAGGCGCAGGCGCAGCACGTCCTGCCTCCGCAGCAATTGTCCGGAGGGCACAGGGCCGCCACCGCAGGAAGAAGGGCATCTCCTCGCACACTCTAGCTACTAACGCGGCCAAGAGCGGTCTCACTCAGGCTGTGTAAGGACGCCGTACGGTCGCATATGCTGTTCACACCAAAGCCAAGAAGCGGAGCTCATTAGTGAGCGACAACCACAGAAATGAGTATATTCTTACGTTTGAATGGCAACTATAACATAAATATTTGTAGACAAATTAAAAATAACAACCAAAAAAAGTTGTCACTACTTAAAAATGTCATAAGCAATTGTAGGAAGGTACTAGGAAAAATTACAGAAACAAAAAACCAGTATAGGAAATCGTGCCCAGACTGACCAGGCCACTTTCACACATCTTTCAAAAACCAACAGCTTGTCCTTGACAACCTACCTTAAAGTAACTAGCGGCCCAGCACTAAGACTAAGAGCAGAATACAAAGAACTAAAATAGTAAAACTCATGAAATACAAAGACATAAGCTAATTTCAGCTCATAGGTAAAAATCCAAGGAGACAGCACCATCTATTGGAATGTCGCATAAATATTTGTGAGCTGGAAAGTGGGTGTGTTAACAGCATTCCCCCCTCACCTGGCCAGGGGTGTACCCAGATATTAAAGTTAAAAAAAATCTAGCCTAATAAAAAAGGTTACATTCAAAAAGCATTAGTCCTTGCCTTCTGATTCCAATCTAAAATAACTTCTCATTTTGACAAGCAATTAGAAGTTTAAAAACAAAAATGCTCCCAGCCACCAACCAGTAAAGAAATTACACCTTTAAAGGAACTCACAGATGTGGTATTCCTGTATGCTGCTGGTATAGCCATATATCGCAGAGTAGCCGAATATCACGATCATGACAACATCTCTGCTGTCCAGCTCCATGATGTGCGCTGAATGTCCCTCCACGGCATACTGCTGGCCGTGTCCGAGAACTGTGGGGGTTTTTGTGCTCCATGACTGGCTGTGGATGTTAAAGACCCACAGCTCATCAGTGACGTTGCCATCAGTTGTTTCGATTCTGCCTCCATACATAAAGATGTTTTCCTGTTAAGTCAACACGTACACATGAGTGAACAAACAGCTATTCTCGTCAGCATGCATCAACGTTTGAAAACACTCACAGCACACCTAAGACAGTCCTTTCTTATAAAAAGGCTAATGGGAAGGCACCAGAGATAACCAAAGGGGAAACGTATCTATGCTTTCAAAAAGTTGCATTGATGTATTTTAGTTTAAATGTCCACATTATATACTCTTCTGAGTAGATCTTTGGTTGTTCTATACAAGAAGAGGACACTGAGATGATGTGAGTGGAAAACACATGAGATGCATCGGGAACTTAATGTTTAAGACTGCAGTGGTCTTACGATGTGCAGCTCCTGTACACCAGAAAAGTGCCAGTGTCAGCTGTAGGCTCAGTTTTCTTAACAAATATATTTTACTACGAGTTTATTAACCAAGAGTACCTCACTCATAATCTGACTAACCTAAGCAATAGGAAAAGAAGATTAAAGAACACAATAACGAAACATAAGGATATCAGTTCCGAGGAATGATTCTCCTGGTGTAATCAGCAGGATTTCTTCTGCTGGAACCTGGAGCAACCAGAACCCAGAACCTCAGCTGGAGCCCGGAGCCCCAAAGCCTTTCCTCAAGTGGTTCTCTCTAGAAGCGTCTCGAAGTGGAGATGAACAGCCAGAACTATCCCAAGTTCTCCAAAGGCCCCGCCTCTTGGTTTTGGCTCACATTTATACCTCCTCTCAGAATTTGTTCAAGGATGTTTTTCAGCTGCTTAACAACCAATCTCCCCCACATGGTGGTTCGACTTCTAAGGGGGATAAACATCACCTGCTCTCTCACAAGTCTTTTTCTCATCCCCTACTTGTGATCTAAACAAAAAAACATGTTTATCTCTCCCTCATCTCCTCCTTCCTATTAAATAAAATAAGCTATATACAGCAAAATAAGAATCATCCGTTAAGTCACATTTACAAGGACCAGTCTATTTGTAGTTAACAATTTTTAAGAAATTATTCCACTATCCTATGCTACTGATTCTTATCCTAATGTCTAAAGTTTTTAAGTCAATTTATATTAACACTGTGGCTATCTAGTCTTCGAGCCCACCAGAGACCCCAGAAGGGAAAGTTATCTAATATGAAGGAAGTGCAGGCAAGCAACTTCCAAAAGTACTGACAGGACAGAGTAAGCTGAGTGGCATCACCCATGGACAGTCTTTCCGATATCTGAATGATCTGAGTTTTAATTATGTCACCTATATAAACTGTTTCCCACCACTATTCACCAAAAACATTGACAGTTGTACGTCAAAGTATATTTTATTACCATATTACATACCTTCAGCTCACCTTAGGTCAGCCTTTACAACACTTATAAATTATCCAATTAATTTCATCCACAGATGGTTCAGACAGGTGACACAAAAACAGAATAGAGCACTATATTTCAGCAAACTAAGAAGATGATTTATTCAATCTGATAAAGGTTACCTAAGGAAAACACTAAACTAAAATTACACTTAATGGTGAAATGCAGGATGACTTCCCCTAAGACAAAGAATAAGACAAGGGTTGCCTACTTTGTTGTTTCTATTGAAAACTGTACTGAAAGGCCTACCTAGGGCAAAGAAGCAAAAACTATGAAGAGTCCAGATAAAACAGAATGGAAGACTATTTCTATCAGCAGATTATATCACCTTCTATATAAAAGATCCTAAGAAATGAAGAGTTAGCCAGTAAATTCAGCTACACACTCAGAATCAACAATCCAAAAGCAAAGCTAGGGAAGCAATGACACCGAACACCAAAAAGTCAAAGACGGTTAGGAATCAATTTACAGAAGAGTTCACAACTGAAATTATAAAACACAGTTGAAATTTACAAAGCTACAAAAGGAAAGCTACCCCACGTTGGGGGATCAGAAGACGTAACCCTGAGACGATGAAGACCTCCACGTCAGCGCACAGGCTCAGCGCGCTCTAGCAGAACTCTACCTGGCTTCTTTGTAGAAGCAGAAATGTCATTCTGAAGGTCATATGTAATAGCAAGGGTAAAGCAAAGAGACTTCCTTAACACTTAATACAGTGTTGTCCTGGCATAAATCAAAGACAACAGAAAGAAGAGCCCAGGCATACTCAGACAATAAACAGATTCACCAAAAAGTGCTAAGACTACTTGAAGGGAAAAGAATGTTCTTTATAACAAATGATGTGGGAAAAGAGATACATGCAGAACAACGAAGCTGAACCTTACTGTATGCATACTACACCCATCCCTTCCCCTCATCTGAGGGGATACAAGCAACATTTACAGTATGTATGGATGTATGCATGCATGCATACTGCATGTGTTCCTGTTTCCTCTGGATGTCAGACCAGGGTGTCAGACTGCACAGAACTGGAGTTCCAGATCATTTTGAACCTCTACATGGATCCTGGGAAGCCAAATCCTCTGCAAGAGCAGCAAGTCCTCTCAGGCCCTGAGCGCCTCCCCAGCCCTTCGCTGCTTTCCTTGGTGATGGAATCTCAGGGTGGTTTTAATTACATTATTATTCCCTGATGAGCAAGAATTACAAACATTTTTTCATGTGTTTATCAACCAGTTTTACTTTTCTTCTTCCTCTTTTTTTTTTTTTAAGGTTTGTTTTTTGAGACTGGATTCTATGTCGCACAGACTAGTCTGAAGCTGCTATGTTGCTGAGGGTGGCTTTGAAATCAGGTTCCTCCTGCCAACTCCCCAAGTGCTGGGATCACAGGCACACACCACGTTTAGCTTGTCTGTTCAACTCATTTGCCTATTCATTAAGTGGATGAATTCTAGATGTGTGTTCAATTTTTAGAATTTTCTAAAGATCGTTGTTGTTAATTCCCTATCTGATGTATAATTGACAGAGATCCTCTCCCATTCTATGCGCCCTTTATTCTGCACACACACAAAAGAAAATATATTAATAAAGCCCATTATTTTGAGCTCTAAAATTTTTAAGTGTCTAAATTGCAAATATATGTGTGTGTGTGTATATATATATATATACATATGTGTGTGTATATTAGCATATATATATATGCTTCTTTTGAAAAATAAAACTCTACACTACTATTCATAGAACTTTGAAGTGATCTTTTATGGCCAAAACTACCTTTAAACACAAAAACAAATTTGTAGTCTAATACTTTCTGACTTCCAAAGGTCATGAAAAGTGCAGACTCCGCAGCAGTGCGATAACAGGATAAAGACAAGCATGCAGACCGATGAGGCACAACACAGAGCCCAGACACAGGCTGGCATTTGTTTACTTAGTTTAATGGGAAGGACCATCTTTCCACCAAAGGGTTCCAAGACAGTATTTACCCAGAGGCAGAATGAAACTTTAAATTACACTGTCTGCAAAACCCAAAGTGGAAGAGAGACACAAGCATAAAATCTAAAGTGCTTCAACTGGGGGTGGGGGGGACAACATAAAGGAAAAGCCTCCTGCTGCTCATTTGTAATGATTTCTTATGTCACCAAACACAAAAAAATAATAATAAATACACTGTAACTACATAAGCCTGGAACTTTTGGGCTAATAGGGGACACAGCTAAGTGGTGGAGCACGTGCTTAGCACCTGTGCATACTTCAGTGCAATCCCCTGCACCACCAAAGGACATAGGTCAGAATTAGAGCACATGTCTAGCAGGCGTAAGGCCCTAGGGTCAATCTCCAACTCCCCACACAAAGGAGCAACACTGTAACAGTGAGCAGACCAGAGAAGAGGAAAAATCATCTAGGAATCGTGTATCTGCTGAAACGCTAATATAACAATACACAAAGAACTAAAATTTAATGGCAAAAACAAGCCATATTAAAATGGCAAACGATTTGAGTAAACACATCTGCAAAGTAGATATACAAAGAGCCAATAAGACTATGTAGCAGCTGGGCATGGTGGCCCATGCCTTTAATCCTACAGGAAGAGGCAGGTGGATCTCTGTGAGTTCAAAGTCAACCTGGTGTACAAGATTCCAAGCCAGCCAGAGCAACACAATGAGACACTGATTCCAAAAGAAAACAAACAAACAAAAACTATGCAACAATACAAATTGCTAGGGAACTACAAATCATAAAGTAATAGCTCTATTATCACCAAGGGCCGATTATCCACAAAACAAAAACAAACAACAACAACAAAAAACAGAAAACACTTCTAGTAATGCTGTGAACGAAACTGGAAACCATAAACACTAACATAAATGATGCTGCCAGGATACAGAACAGTATATTAGTTCCCACGCCCCCCCCCCAAAAAAAATCCAATGGAATTGCTACATGGTTCATCAGCTCTGCTTCCAAGAATGCATCTAAAAGAACTGAGAAGAGACAGCCACAGTAGCCGAAAGGTGGAAGCAATCTAAGTGCCCATTAGCGCATGGATTTCTTTACCATACACATACAATGGAATATTATTTGTGCTGCAACATGAATGAGACTTGAAGACACCATGCTGAGGAAAACAAGCCAATGGCAAAGAACAAATGCTGTCTGGTTCTACTCACAATCGATATCTACAGTGGTCAAACACAAAAACCAAAGTAAGCTGGTAGTTAACTGGAGTTTGAGGGAGGGTGAAATAATTAATGTCGCAGTTTTACAACTAAAACAAAATATGAAGATAATGGGGGTGGTGATTACATGATATAAATGCACTCAATGCCCTGACCTCTACACTTAAACATCATTCAAACAATAAGTTGATGCATATTTCACGACAAATTAAATTACTAATATCATAAAATAACCAAGCATGCTATGCTCTCAGAACCCAAGAGTAAAGTAGAAGGCTCATAAATGTGAGGGCAACAGCTAGTTCAAGGCCAGCCTGGGATATTTAGCAGAGTCCTGTCCCAGAAATAAACAAACAAATGAACCAGTGTGGGAGGGGACACCACCAAAAGCCCTCCACCTTCACTGCTGTGTATGCCCAACATAAAACAATGTACTAAAATGCTGGTCGACCAGCTCTCCTCCTCGTGAGCCTCCTTATTAGGAGCTACCATTCTCAGCGAGTGTTTGAAAGAAATCTGAGACCTATTGTTTCTCTAACACAAATTCATAAGACAAACCCGTTTTTTGAAGCAGAAGACTTACCTGATATAGAGCAATAGAATGCCCATATCTCTGAAGAGGCCCCCTGGATACAGCGCCTACATTCCATATACTGCTTTCTAAATTGTAACTAAAAGCAAGAACATAAACTATATTAGTAAGCTAAAATTCCTCTTCAGTTCTTTAATTTGTGTGTGTGTTTCTTCACTTGAACTCAAATTCTCTTTAAATTCAAAAGGAGGCATAACTAACAAGGTTTGGACCATATTAAAAGTCATTAACAAAGCTTCAGGCGTGAAATGTGTACTTTAAGGTTTAATCACTTAAACATACGATATACAAGATGCTCCGTGGTCAGGAGTATTTGTACTTGCAGGGGACCCATCTGTACCTCCAGGTCCAGGGGACACAGTGCCCTCTTCTGACTTCCACAGGCACCAGGCGTGCAGGTGGCACACACACACACGCGCACACACACACACACACGCACACACACGCACACACACACACACACACACACACACGCACGCACACACACACACATTTAAAGCTCTAAATTTTAAAAATTTGAAAGAGACACATGAACTTGTGTAGGCCATTCATTTCCACAATTAGTCTAATTGTATCTTATAATTGCAATTAACTTATTAACCTAAAAATAATGAACACTTAACTTTCAAATTAAAATAAATTCCAGTTTTTCTTGGAAATAGATACAAATTCCGTCCCTTTTACAATACTCATTTGCTTTTAATATTTATGTTTACCCTCTATACATATTTATTTGGAAAAGTTAATTCATCAGGAACTATATGTTTACTATGCAAAAATATAACTTACTTGCGAATAATTCTTTTAAGTTGTGTAAAATAAATCTAGTGGTATAAAGGGTTTTTGGAAAGTCAGCTAGTCTTGTATTACGTGACACAGAAGTTTGGTTTCCAGATTCTAGGGCTATGAGTGCTGACGTCCTAACCTGTGCACCTGAGGTGCTTAGGACTCGGAGTGCCGGGTGGAACAGTGCCACAGCCACACTGGGTGCTTGGGGCTCGGAGTCCCAGGTGGAACAATGTCACAGCCACACTGGGTGCTTAGGGCTCGGAGTCCCAGGTGGAAAGGTGCCACAGTCACACTGGGTGCTTGGGGCTCAGAGTCCCAGGTGGAACGGTGTCACAGTCACACTGGGTCTGAGTCTGGCTGCAGCTCGGAAGTTTAGCCCTGCAGTTCAGACACCCAGTGACCCCTGTCACAGAGGAACTCCATGGTCCCGAATACCGCAACAACTCCCTCATCCCTTTGGGGATGTCATTTGCTTTTTTCCCTTTGTCTTATTAAATAAGCAAACATGTATGTAGAAGAAGGAGGAGGAGGAGGAGGAGGAAGAGAAGGAGGAGGAGGAGGAAGAGAAGGAGGAGGAGGAGGAGGAGGAGGAGAAGAAGAAGAAAACCCGCTGAGACCTCTGGGTCACAGATCCGATCCTGGGCCATTGCTTCGCCTGACTTGGCTGGCGGCCAACATTCCATGTGGGTGGCACGTTACTCCTCGTGTCCACTTCCCTCTGAGAGCCTGGACTGGCTGATTTCCCTAACCCTGTGGTCATTCCTTTTCAAACTGGTTGCTGGTTTCTCTTCTCCCTCCCAGGCTTCCAGTGGGGCTCAGTTCTTTCCCTTCTTTATATAAAACTCATTCCAACTAAATCCCTGTCTCTCCTCTTCCTCCCCATCCCCCTCTGTCCTAAGTCAAGCGCTCAAAGCCTCGCGAGATTCACTCGCACACGTGTAGCGCGTCGGTCCCTCACTCCTCCCTCTGTCTCCCCTGTCCTCCCCTTCAACACCGTTCTGTCCTTTCACAAATTTCTTTTGGTTTGTTTGTTTGCTTTTCGAGACAGGGTTTCTCTGTGTAGCCTTGGCTGTCCTGGACTCCCTTTGTAGACCAGGCTGGCCTCGAACTCACAGAGATAAACCCCCTCTGCCTCCCTGAGTGCTGGGGTTACAGGCGTGCGCCACTACGCCTGGCTCTTTCTTAATAAGTCACATGGGCTCCCCTGGTGCTTCCTAACCTTCCTGCACCGTCATGTATTTTCAAGGCCTTTGTTCTCACTTCCTTTTTCAAGTCTTTGCTCTTTTTACAACTTTCTCCTGAAACTTTCCTTGACTTACCAGTGTCGCTCCCTCCCGTTTGGCAATTATAATTTGACCCCTAGCAGCCTCTCTGTCTACGTGTATACAATTTAATTTTGATGATATGTATGCTTATTTCCTCTGCCAGCCTTCTCTCATTATCTTCACAAAGGTGAGAACTCGCTCCAGAGACTGGTCATCTCAGGTGAACTGTTACATAGTTACAAATGGTTGGGGGCAACCAAGTGGGCGCTGGGAGGTGAACCTAGATTCTTTGCAAGAGCACCAAGTGCTCTTAATCACGGAGCCATCTCTCCTGCCCTTCCAGAACTTACTTTATTTCATGTTTTAATTCTAGATATATCTAGTTACAGTTCTAAAGCAAGCTTTTCTTATACTCTGAATTTTTAAGTCGTCAAAATCAGCAAGACTGATACGGTGAAGAGATGGGGTTACCAGTAAAATGTCCAGTTAATCTGCACTTCAGAGGCACAAGCAATGGAAGAGCATGCGTGCTTCTGCAGTGCTCTACTGTAAGACTGTCCCCACACCATTTAGGGTACCCACAGTACATTACAACTGCAAATACGACTGTCACTCCGAGAACAACATTGGCAATCACATGATTCTTCAGGTTGTAATTGCTTTATTCTGTTATTAATTTATAAACTGCAATCATCAGAGCCCAGGCCACTGGCCACAAGGAAATGACCGATTTTATACTGCTTGCACTGTTTATCCCAAAAAAAGTGATCAAAGTATATACTAAGAAAGCATTCAGGTATATTAAAATTTACAGAGAAAAAACTCAAATTATTCTTTTTTTATAAAATTATATTTCATTCTAAAAACTAAAAGGTAGCAGGATTCATTTTGCCAACACAGGCATAGCCTACCTTTATATTAAATTAATTTAAAACACTCTAAACAGGTAATAAAATTTTTATATAAAACAAACCCTAATGTACAATGACAAATAGTTGACTGTGGACAAACTGATTGCAGATTCTCATAAATATTCTCAATTTTAGCAAGTATATACTATCACAAAAATTACCATTCTACATATTTGGACAATAAAACTTAATTTATTATAAAAATCTAAAAATAAATACTTACTTCAGAACCATTTGAAAAGAACTGTAGTTAAACGTATACCCTCCAATCACCCACATAGATTTCCCATGTAAAACTGCTTTATGGGAAGCCCGACCCACAGAGGGGCTGAATGGCTTAACGTTGGGCAAAATCCAGTAAGACTCGGTAGAGGGGACATTCAGAGAACAATCTGGACCTGTAAAAACAAACCGAGCACCAGATTAAACAGAGATCTGATGTCACAGAAGCAGATTACACAGATTGAGAGAATTTAAGAATCTAATGATCATCACACTAAAATGTAACATATGTCTCAGTATGGACATTCTTGGTGGTGCATGCCTCTAAAGTCGAGAAGCTGAGGGGAAAAGCTGACCGTTCAAGGGCTGTTGACCACAATCAGCTGAGCCTCATAGTGAGGCCTCTGTCCCAAAACCTTCCCTCAAGAACAAATGTCTGAAATATAACTTGCAAATAAAGTCTTAACAGGGAAATATAATCAGATTTTAACATGTTCTATCGTAATGTATTTAAAAAGCTTCTTAAATAACGTGAGATTTCATATTTGCTTTAGTATTGCTACTAGAATATTAAAGTGGAAAGCAACATTCTCAAATCCTGGATCTGCCAATAAGGACGTGACCTTAAACAAATCCGCTTACTGTGCCCATCATGAAGCCTTCATGTACAAAGTGGAAATAAAAATCTACCCACAATTGCTATTGAAAAATTTTAGTCTCTCACAAAATATATGCAAATCATTTATAAGTTATAAACTATTAAGCAAATGTGAAAATAAGAACCACATTATTAAGAACCAAACTGGCTTCAGTAGGTAGCTTCATATATCAACAAAAGAAAATAAAGTGCAATAAAATAAAAACTACTTCAAAACTACAGCCTTTTAGAACCATCCCTACCACCCATCAAACTGAGGCAAGACTCCCCCCCTGGCAATAAAAGATCCGGTAAACACAGGTGATGGCCAGCATTCCACTTATGATTTAACATGTATACTGAAATCTGTAATTCTCCAGAAAGAAATAAGAAAAGCAGGACAAGAAAATGTCTCTGTGGAGTGCTACCTTCCAGTTCCACTGAGATGCTCTTGCTACAGTGACCGAAATGTTCTGCTTGTGAGCTAGGCTCACAGAGTCACTACCGCAGCCCTTTCTCCATTTCAGCCATCCTTACAATATCTAAATTTATGAACGATGAATCATATGGCTGGTAATCATCATTCTAAATCTTTTCTAAGAAAATGGTTCTTATAGTTTAGTTAAATGATGTCATCATAATGAAAGAGCCATTTGTATGTTTGTTGTTTGTATGTTTGTTTGTTTGTTCCAGCAGAAATCAGTGGTTTTCAACGTCCTAATCTTGAGGTGTAATGAGGTTAAAATGAAGTTTACAGGGAATCTCGATATGGAAACTATTCCAAAGTGATTAGAGTGTGGCTGGAACGCAAAGGGAAGGGTCGTTTCCCCACACATGCCTTCACGGAGCCCTGCGGCACTCATTCTGGAAATCGTTGGTATTATCATGACATGTGCTCATGAAAAAAAAAACAACTTTAACACCTAGAGACCTATTTCTGGATAATCACAGCCATCAAGATTATGTACACAGACATTTAAAACAGTGAAACAGAAAGGAAAGCACACAGGTTGGCATTTATTCCAGGCACAAAAGCTAAACTGCCCATTTTATTAGCCTGGTATAATATTCACAGAATACCTAAACACTATGTCTAATCTTCAGGTATTATTCACAAATGCAAATTTTATAGGCCAGTAAAATACATTAAGCTTAGTTAAAAAAGATATTATTAAATTGAGAGCTATTACCAAATGTCTGCCTCCTAGAAGGGCATGTCTCTACAGTATCAGGCCTGAAGAATACTATGTCAGGGCGGGAGACAGCTCAGTGGCTAACATGCCTGCTGTGCCATTCAGAGGCTCCACGTCAGGACCACCAGCACCCACACAAAGGCTGACTGTGATGACACACATCTGCAATAACCCCAGCACTGGGGGGGAAAGGAAAAGTGAAGCCACGGAGTTCCCAGGCTCGCCCACTGATGAGCTCCAGTTAGGTAAGAGAGCTCCCTAGCCCATCTCAAAAATAAAGTAACTAGCCACCTCAGAAGATGCCCAGTGTTGGCCTCTGCCCTCCACACATAGGTACGCACATACTCACATGAACACAAACAGACACCACCTATAAACAGAGAATACTATGATATGTTTTAAAATCATGTTATAGAGTTGTCATCCCAGGACCTAGATAAATGTAAATGTGTCTTTATAAAGAAAATGAAGTTAGCGGGCAAACCTAAAATATGACCCTAACTGATCAGGGATGAATTTCTTCGTAAATTGAAGAGCCTGTGGGAATTATCCACTCTAAAAAGTACCATGGTACAGACTGGATGTTGCTGTGGTCTCCAAAATCCCTGGGGGGCGGGGTGCCCTAACACCCAAGTGATGGATGAGAAAGTGGGGTGATGCTCTAGCCTGGCCACAGGAAACACCAACAGAAGGCACCCACCTGTGGGCCAGGAAGACGGCCCTCCCCAAGACCCCATCTTTCTCGTTTATGATCTAAGACATCCAACCTGCAGAACTGCTGGAGGCCACTCTGAAATTCACTATTCTCTAAATGTTAACATAAAGCGAATTTGTTATGCTTTAAATTTATTTATGTTAAAAATATTTTCTTCATCCAATTTTTATAAGTAAACTTAAGAGTTAAGTGTTTTCCAAAACACCTTTTTTCCTGATGTGACTTAATATTTTTTAAAATTCTATACACTCAAGGGTCTGTGATAAGTGGATCACTACAAATGCGAGCCCAACCTGGACTACCTGGTGAGTTAGGTCCAGGCTAGCCTGAGCTACAGTGTACAGTCCTATTTCAAAACATAAATGACATTTATCTTAAAAATATAGGAAGCAACCAAAAGGTATCAATAAATCAACAGAGAAACAGCCACGCAATGGACATAATTCATGCTAAAAAGAGATGAGTTATAAGTCATTCAAATGCGTGAGAGAAACTTAAACACATATTTTCAAGTTTTTAAAAAAGCTACTCATTAAAGCCTACACACTGTATAATTTCTGCTACAGTCACGATCACAAAACAATCTGGCCATCAACCACATATACCCAACCACGGCACTGAAGACTGCACCACCGAGGATGAGCACACCCATCTTAATTTGCACACTACTAGAGTGTGTAGCAGGACAGTTCTCAGAATGTGCCCCATTGTGCCAGGCACATTCATGCCACATCCCAGAAGAGGGCAAAACTATGGAGGCAGGAAGACAGTCACAGGCTGCCGGCAGCTCAGGAAAGGAAGAGGCCGGATGCGTGGAGACTCTTCCGTCAGAGACATTCTTCTGTGTTATACTGTCAGGATGGGTGAAGTCACGGAACTTTAACCAATACGCAGACCTGGCCATTTAACCCAGAACTCTCGTGTAAAGATGTTTCTTTGGTGTGGTTCACCGGCTGGAACAGATGTACCATTCTGGCTGATGTTGTTAGTAAGGAGAGCCACGATGACGTGGGGGAAGATTTTCTGTATCTTTTGCTCAGTTTTGCTATGAACAGTAAACTGTACCAAGAATTAAATGCTTTTTAAGTCATGGAAGTAGATGAGTCCATACAAGTGTCTACCCTTTCCGCAGTCAACTTCACACGTATGCACCTATCTTTGCCAAGTGTGTAGTATAAAAAAATTAAATTATACAATAAAGTTGTCTACTTTTAGAAATGTCACACTGGATATTTTCTACACTCTAGCCATTTCAGCTTTTGGTTCATTTGGGTGTTTTCTACAGGAAAAGACAGACAGGGATTTAATGGTGCCTTCTATGCCTAAAGCACACTCACTCCTCTGTGACTCCGAAAATGTCTTGAGCAGTAAAAAGAGAAAAGTGACGATTAAAGAAAGAATTAAATGAGCAAGTTCAGAAGGGAATCGGTGTTGGCTGAGCAGGAGTCACATTGCGCCGCCATGAGGCAACCGGGAGTGCTGGGGGGTGGGGCCTAAGCCCAGGCTCCTCCCATGCATTGGCCACACTCTGGGTGGCCCTGCCCACTGCTGTCGGGTGGACATGTGCGCTTCCCCGCGCCACCAGTTTCAGCAGAGTGGACACAGGCTGCACTGGTTTCCCCTTTCTCACAGACTGAGACCCATAAGATTCCGTAAGTTTACAAAGTGCTTCCATGGAGAAGAGACTATAAAAGAAGTTTAAGAAAATAGTATTGTGGCTCATGTCTCCATCACCCTCGGAAAATAAAACATTCCAAAGAGGAGCCAGTCAAGCAAGAGCAGCAACAACGAGGACAGAATGGGCAGATGTTTGCAGGGAATGTTACAAAGACAGTCCACTTCTGCTTTCAGGACTATTGAAGTGATACAGCAGTTAAAACTCAGTTTGGAAAGCACTGTATATAAGCCATGCCTTTATTTCTTTGGCTGTACTTTACTATTTTCATGCAACAATCACTATAGAAAATGAAAAATATCTTAGTTTCAAATATTAAGTTGAAAAAAGTCTGAAAGCGCTTTCTGAGGACACAAAACTTGCAAGCAACTAACCACTTAACGCACACCGCCCTGTCACTAATAAGCGCATGACAGACAGTTCGCACCTGTCACGGATGTAAACTGTAAAACCTGCTTACTGAGCAACCCCCCGGCAGGCAGCGTGTGTCTGGGTGGCACTCGGCGAGCGCAGAGAGAACTACCACCCCTGCGCTGCCCTGTGCTGTAAGAACACTTGTTTATTGTAACTCTGAATTATGTCACGTGAGCATCAAAGTTCCCTCAGCCAAAAAAGTAATAGATTAGCACGAAGAAGCTTCTCCACAAACGCAGTCAGCTAAGCAGACACGAACAGATAGATGACTATATTACCCCTCAGTTTAACTCCACAACAAGAAACAGACGACTATAGATGCTCATGAAAGACCTAACACTCTGCAGTGTGGTTTAAAACTAATCTTTAATGACAGATGGAAGACTTTAGAATTCTCTTCCAGGAATCTGACTTTTTACAACAGGCAGCTAAATAAACTTTTATTTCCTGAAATAGTCTGTTTTTTCTTAAAATAGCCACAAGAGGTCAGTCTTTCCTAAGAAAAATATTTAAAACTTCTCCTATCCCTGTGACACAGCATGTATTTTTGCAGTACACTATGTTACCGATTATGAAGCAAATTTAAACACACCACATAATAACTCCAGTGACGTCATCTAAGCTCTGCAGAGTCAACAAGAAGATTATAGAAGATCATAACGATTATATCCCCACAATTTTAAGTTTAACATGTAACTTCACTTAATCCCTAAAACAGCATGTAGACCAGTCTTTCCCAACTCTATTTGTGAAAATGCAGATTACTAAGAAGTTAACTGTTAGTTTAGACGCACCCTCCCCCCCCTCACCCCACCCCCGGCCCCCATCCCCCAGGAAATATGAGACTTGGGTGCGCAAACTAAAACAAATGCATGTGGACTTCCCGCTCCCACCCCACACGCGTACCTTGCCAGCTGTCATTGCAGACGCAGAGCTTTTCTCCTGTGAGGTCGCAGTAGCCGTGGTCGGGGCTGCCGCAGTTGGCTTTGCAGTAAGGGATGTCGCAGGCCTCCCCTTTCCAGTACTTATCACACTCACAGTACACTTGGCTTGCCGCAGACACACTCGTTGTACACTTCCCGTGACCAGAGCAATTGTTAGGACAAGAGTTGATTCTATAAAACATAATTCACATGCTCACATATCAGTCATATGTCCAAATCCAGGAAAATCTTCACTGGATTTCGGGTTGTTTTTGTAGAATTAGTTTTCATTTGTGCTTATTAACTAATGCAGTTTCACAATGTGGCTTCAGCTGTTTGCACTGCACCCCGGTGTTAGCGCCGGGTCTCGGTACACGGCCCAGGCTGCACCCCGGTATTAGTGCTGGGTCTCAGTCCGCGGCCTAGGCTGCACCCTGGTGTTAGCGCCGGGTCTCGGTCTATGGCCCAGGCTGCACCCCGGTATTAGTGCCGGGTCTCAGTCATGGCCCAGGCTGCCTCTTGCCTCAGTCTCCCTTTCACGCATCTTCATCCATGTTCCTTCTTTGCAGTTACTCTGAATTCATCCAATAAACATATTCTGCTAACACAATCCAGTGTCCAAGGACTACACTCGTCCTCTGAAACATTGGTACATCTCCAACCATGATGTTCCAAGCCATAAATATATATTCTGAATATATATTTTAAGAAAGAGAGATGTTTATAAACTCCTGACATTTAAGAGAACCAAGAAATTACTTAGTTCTAACACCTTACGACACATGCTGCCACTTACGGATTCATACAGGACATGTTCATCTCGTTTTGTTTCAATACCTTTTAACTAATTGCACTCTGCTATGTATTTTCTCCCCCTGTGTACATATTTGGATACATTATAGTATTTAAAAATCTCAAAGTAAACTGCTGGCTCAAAGGCATTTTAAGTACTTTATTCCCGGTGGAATTTTTTTCTCATTAGCAATTTCTATCGTCATGAAGAAAAGAAAAAAAAGGGAAGAGAAGAGAAGCTGACAGGTTGCTCTGTGTCCGTTCCTCTAAAAGCATCTGAGAACTCTCATTACTTCACCCCTGACTTCTAGACTTAAATACGCCAAGGGGCTGGAGAGACGGCTCAGGTGATAGTTGTTCTTCCAAGGGAACTCAGTTTCCGTACCCAGCACCCACATGGCACTCACAACGCTCTGTAACTCCAGTTCCAGGGCATCTAAAATCACTGGCCTCCACAGGGACCAGGCATGCATGTGTACACAAGCAAAACACCCACACACATAAATCAATTAATTAAAATATTTTTTACATAAGTAGAAACAAGTATGTTGAACCAAATCAGAGAGAACACAGACTTCTGAGTAAGCTCAGAAGCCACAACTCGCTGAGTAAGATGGCAAAGCTGATTTAAGAGTTGAACAAAAAGATAAAAATACTGGAAAAAAATCAAACAGGGATCGTGAAATGAAAACTCATTAAATCAAATACAAAAACTTAGGAAAACCTTGTCAACAGATCAGGTAGAGCACCAGAGCGCCAACACTTAAAGATGAGATAGACGAAACCAAACACTCATCAACACGCGGCCCACACACGTGGAGCACGGGAGGCACCGCTGTGGGACGCCACTTTAAAGCCAAATACGGTCATAAAAAGTAGAAGCTAAGCACATAGAAAATACACTTATTAAAGTCAACGCTGAGAAATTTCCCGATATAAGAAGAAAATAGACGTCAGACATAGAGGGGATGCTGCACATCAGTCAGGGCCAGAGAAGAAGCCCCCACATCAAAGACAGGCAGCACTGGGCATACAGGTGAAGCACTGAGCGTACAGGTGAAGCACCGAGGGCGCAGGTGAAGCACCGAGCGCTCAGGTGAAGCACCGAGCGCTCAGGTGAAGCACCGAGCGCTCAGGTGAAGCAGTACTAAGAGTATCGAGCTAGCAATGGATACTGATCGCTGTGGGAGGAAAGCATCGTCGTGTACATGGAAACCAGGCAGAGTCCTGTGGACTTCTCACAGGGACTAACCAGCCAGGCGGGCACAGAGAGTAACACATTTCAGCCTCTTAAACACAGTAACTACCACCAACTCAGCAAAACCATCTCTCCTAACTAAAAACAAACAAACAAACAAACAAACAAACAAAAACCTTCCTCAATAAACAGAAACTACAGAACCTGTGAGTGAGCACTGAGCAAGCACACAGATCCCTAAAGGGTCACAGAAACTAACGTGTACGGCTATACCAACACCTGACAGTGCAGATGTCAACGCGACATTGGTCAGAGCAGCAAGAAGGTGATTTCATATTGACTAAGGGAAAAATTCACCAAGAACATATTATTATATCAAGAAGTAAATCCAGCCTCACAAGACAAATACTATTGAATGTAAAGACACAGACTGACGTCAACACTAATAGGCGGTGACGTCAGCATCCCACTCAGTGGCAGGCAGGTCGCCCAGACCAAATCCAACAAGGACTTATCAGACAAAAGCGCTACACATCACATGACTTAAGAGACATGGAGGGTGACCTGGCCCACACACTGCGGCCTGCACACTCCTTGGCGGCCCGTGGGAACCTTCTCTAGAATAGATAACATTTTGACACAAGGCAGGCCTTAACAAACACCAGCAAAGTGGACCGGTTTCCTGGACTCTCCCTGATCACAGAGGAATGAGTGGAAATCAGCAGAGTACCGACAGCACGCAAAAATCATAGAGACTAAGAAACACAGTCCAGAATGAATCCTAAAACTCGTGCAATCAAATCAAAAGGAAAACTCAGTATGTCCGAACCTATGAATTAAAATGGAAACAGTTATCAGGGATAAATTTATTGTTATAAATATTATTTGTTGAAATCATAGAAATCTCAAAAAAACTTAATGATGGAACAGAACTTGAAATCTTAAAAAAAAAAAGAACAAACAATAGGCAAAATGAGTAGATGGAAATTAATAAAATTAATAAAACAGAAATGAACAATATAAAGAATAAATCAAGCAGGATGGCTTCTTTAAAGATATAAGCAAGACTAACAAACCCTTAACGAAACTAATGAAATAATGAGAGAAGACTCAAAACAATACAGTTAGAGGGGAAGATAAAAGCAGTATAACAGATACCCTGGGAGCGTACTTGGGAACCTATATTCCGATAAACTGGAAAGCTGGAAGAAACGGACAAACTTTTAGAGACCCATGGAAATTAAATGACGACTACAGGACTCGTTTAAGCAGATCTAAGACAAGCAATGGCACTGAACATAGACGTCCCAACTAAAACGCCCTAACCCTGGATGGATTGACTGTTGAAGTCTCCCCCAACGTTTAAAGAGGTAAATAGTCTATTTATTCCCCAGAGGGTTCCACAGGCAGAAAGTCCTGTACAAAGTGTCAGACACACAGCCCACTTCCATGAGTGCGGCTTTCCTTACTTTAGAAGAATGACCAGGATAGCCAGATGGTTCGTCTCGTATGCCTCAACTTCTTCAAGTGTACATGAGAGCATCACTCACCCTCACCGCAAAACCGGTGTAAAGGGATTAACTCCCATAGAGAGGCCATGGCCCCAGGATGTCCCTGGGACAGAGGGACCACAAGACTTTAGTCCCTGCGGGCCTCTTCAAGTTACAAGTAAACTCCTTTAGAGCACGAAATGGCAGCTTAGGGCTCCATGCAACCCCACCTCCGTGCCGCCGCATGTGCAGACAACTCTAGCACTGGCTTGCGTAATCATTTACTTAAACAATTTTAAACTTGTAATTAGCTTTTCAACTGCACAACAAGATTCTCCTGGCTTGAAAATTATCATAAATCTGACTTAAAGGGCAATATATCTAAGTTATATAATATATAGATACATATACATATATATTTATAGCTTAGAAAAAGATCCTATATAAGTTGAAATTCAATACATCAACCTATCCCTGTTACATAGGACATGCATATATAAGTTAGTAATGCTTTACTAGGTGAAACAGAACAAATACTTACGAATAAAAAATGTTGAATCCAGTTAGATTATACGCAGCATCGCTAAAAAAGTGCAGCAGCGCGTAGCCAGACGTTGTGACAACCTCGGGCACCGTCTCGTTGCCCCTCACTTCAGGGACGATCAGGCCACTAAAGTAGATCAGAATTGAGAGATGTGGGCATCCGCTGTGACTCTGCACGGAAAACATGCTCAAAACATTGTCCGACTCCGAAAGCGCGCACGCAAGAAGGGAAAGCTGGCAGGAGAACAAATACCAAGCGTGCGCATTTCTAACCCCGTGAGGTCTACTGCTGGAAACGCGCTAACACGGACTCTCGCCACCACCCACTTCTCCTCCCCTTCCTCCTGCTCCTCTGCCTCCCGGTCTTCCTCCCGGTCTTCCTCCTGGTCTTCCTCTTGCTTCTCCTCCTACTGTCCCTGGATGGTCACTCCAGAAAAATCAACCGTGCGATTAGAGAGTGGGAGTCCTCTGGGGTGAGGCCGAGCAGGGATCTGTACCCGGCCTCCTCACGGCCAGTGATTCAGACAACCAGGCCTACATAGCGGAACGACCAGACACCTGAAGCTCAGGTGAGCCTCCAGGTGACGGCCTACGCCGGCTAACATCACAATGCTCATTTTTCATCCTTCTGGTCTCGGTCTGTGTCGCTCTTTAGGCTGGTTCCAGCATTCCAATTTCTATTCCTGGTACTAGAGACGACACAATACACAGCACTTTGCTGGTTCTGTGGATCATTCTTGAAAATTGTCAAAAATTACCTGACTTTGTGGCCAAAGAGACAGGGGGAAAAAAAGATGGCGCCAACCCCAACTTCTAACTGGTGTCTACGGTGAGGACAGTTTTGCACCCTTCCTCTAGTCTCATCCTACCCCAGGCCTTGATGTCCACACTTGTCACAGTGGGTGACCTTATTCCTTGTGGCATCCTCCGGGCTTCTGGAGGCCTCTGGTGTTGACTGGGTAATTAGATGAAATAGCTTCCACATTGGCTGAGTACTAAATACATACCTAGCATTATAATTCTAAAATAAATGCTTTTCCTTAGCAAAGTAGAACTAAACGGTATGTGCCAACTATAAAAATACACACACTTGCTTATTTGCAGCCTGAATTCACCCAAGTATCTCTAGACAGACATCTATAAAAACATATTTGAACCAAGTTAAAGGAATAAACTGAGTACGATGAAAATAAAAAGCATTTATAGAGAAGTCTAGAGTTCCTGGAGTGCAGATTGCTCATCTATGCCATGTTAACATTACTGTGCACACACCAAGTCATCGTACAAAAAGCGAACGGTAATAATCATTGAAATCCAGCATCAACAACCACCATAAATTTGAGTACAGGTGGCTGGCTCCATAGCTCAGGGGTTAGAGCACTGGTCTTATAAGTCAGCAGTTGAGAGTTCAAATCTCACTGAGGCCACAAGTTAATTTTCTCTTTTTAAAATAAAAGGCGGGGGTGGGGGGTGGGGGGGGTGGAGAGATGGCTCAGAGATTAGGAGCACTGTCTGCTCTTCCAAAGGTCCTGAGTTCAATTCCCAGCCACCATGTGGTGGCTCACAACCATCTACAATGAGGTCTGGTGCCCTCTTCTGGCCTATACACACATGCAGGAAAAATACTGTATAAATAATAAATGAATAAATCTTAAAAAAAAAAAACAACAACAATGCTTGAGTGCAGATCAACAGGGTAGACTTCAAATAAATGAATTATTCTGCAAATAAATGAATTATTGTGTTATTTACTTTTCTGTGGCTGTCAGTAAGTTTGTCATTGGGTAAGCAGATACTTACCTAAGAACAGCTACTAATGGTGCATAGATTGAGTCTCCGTCATAGACATACATATGGTCCCAGCTGCATTCTGTAGCAAAATGATTGAATCTTAACCTTAACACTGCATTTGGACTGGAAGAAAAAAAAATGGGGTATATTTAAATTCATATAAACTATATAGAAATAATACTTTTAAAATTAGACATAGTAGTGTTGTAAAAATGATTTTTCTACAAATCATTAAACCATCTGAAGAAAAGCTGATATGCTGTCAAGGTACAGGTTTTGAAATACATATATCTCTTTATCACATATGTTTTTCTTAAAAATTCAGTCAATAATAAAAGCATTACATACTTGATTAAGCCGGAAGTTATGTACCGTACCTAATTTTTTACTGAAACCATATTGAGTTATATACTAACATGAATGCATTCTATCTCGTCAAGCTGTACTTGAGTAAGTTGTTCACAAAAGTCCAACACTCAGAAGCAACTGGCCTCCCTGATCCAGAGCATTTGAGTGGAGATACCAGGTTTTTAATTTTTTTCTCTAGATAGTGATACACTCTGAAGAAGCAAAGAGTAAAGGTGAATAGCAGAAAATAGCTGCTGTGGTTCTAAAAAGACTGTCAAAGTAATCCAAGAAGTGTGGCTCTCCAAATACAGCCTAAACATCATAAAATAGCACCTAGGAATTCCTAAAGTTTAAATAACCAAAACTCCTCACTGTGAAAAGTACCCGAAGTAAATAGCTAACAAATGTCACAAAATGTTACAAAATGTGAAAATAGTTTCAAAAGATCCCTAGAACAATTAAAGCTTTTAAAAAGGCTATTAGAATTGCAATGCTGAAAGGTATCTCCAGCAGCATAATCCAGCACGGAATGTTTTATACGGCCCACAGAGTGTGTTAACTTCCTAATAAGATGTTTCTCAACAGCCAAGAGGCCTAATGTGTTTACTCCTATGATAATGTAATTCAAAATCAAAATACATATTTAACTCTTACACCACAAATGGAAGGCAGTTTGATTTACATTCTTAAACTTCATAAAATTACACATATGTTCCAACAATAAACAAAGGAAATAAATATATGTAGCTAGTCATTTTACCTAATACTTTAATATCTCAGAGTAAAATTAACTTATTTAACTCAAACTGTATACTTACTAGCCTTCAATTAGCCATGTACACTTCGTTTTATATTTATAATTAATTGGGCCATCTGTTAAATATCCAGAAGGTTCTGTTAACCTAAAAAAGAAAAATCATGAAAACAATTACCTTACGGCAGAATTAAGGCAGCCCTGTATGAGAAGTCAAATCATTAAGTCAAAAAAAATGAGACATTAACAGTTTACAAACTGAAGGCTATAATGACAACCTAAGACAATTTTCTCTCTGCAACTGAAAAGATATTTAGCCTAAATTTCCTCAAATTTAACAAACCATGGCCATCTCAAAAACAAGGTAGGAAAAGTCAGTGAGAAAACTGAATATTTTACTGAGGGGTTCTGTCTTGACAAAATGTTGATTAGGTTAAATTTATCTTCACAAAAAATAGGCTGTGGCAAAGGGAGGAATATTAAACGCCCTCCGAGCGGTGCAGGTCTCAGAGTGAGAAACCACCGTGTGTCCTTCTCCAGGAAGCTGAGGTGCACAGAGCGTTGTACAGCCTCGTCCTCCCCACCCCTGACCTGTATCTTTACCCATTTCTCTTGCTAGTTTACATTCATACCCAACGTCAACCATTTAAAAAATAGAAGTACATCAAAATGTTTTTCTGTTTATACTTAAAGTAGAGAGCAATTAGAAAAACATCAGATTTTAAGTCAAAAATTGAGATGCGCTTACTTCCAGACAAATTGCTTCATCAGCTTCTTTCGTAGTCACATAAACAGACATACCTATATACCCAGATATCAGGGTCATAATCTACTTTTAAATAAAATTAAATTTTCCATGTAGTAAGTACATGGAGTCTTAAAAACATTAGGAGATCAAAAAGGTTAACAAGCCAGTCAATGGTAACGTTATTTGAAAGCCTTTTACAATCCCTTCAAATGATTTTGGTAATAAACAAATTTATGCTTAGAAAAAAATGCTGAGAAGTTACAGACAAATTCTTATGTTCTCAAGATAACAAACATTTTCAGTGAATCAAATACTACCATAAGTAGATAATACATTATTTTAAAATCTCAAAAACCTATAAAATAGCAATCATGTACTACAGATGAGAAAAAATAAAGTACAACTTAAATAGCAGGCTAGTTGCTAGTAGTGTTTCACTTCCAATCATGGCAGGTGAGGTAATTCTAACCAACGCCACCCCATCCCCCACCCCCGCACGTCAACTCTAAAGGTAGCTGTATCCAGTGACCAAGCCAAGGCCCAGAAGTTGCAGATGATTTAAGAGGAACCGGGCACAAAATGCTACTTTCGAGCTGGAGATCTCTCTGTCCCAAAGAAACTGAAAAAAAAAAAAAAAGTGTGTCCTTGTTGGTCCGGACTAGGGGATGGTGAAGGCAAAAGGAAAGCATCGTCCCACAGCCCTGCAGGACCATGACGTGTCCCCTGAGTGATGGCGCACCAGAGGTGCGACTGCTCATCTTACTTGTCAACCTGCCTACAACTGGAAATCACTAAAGCCCAGCGCTGGGGACACCTGTGTGGGATTTTTCTTGGCCGGATTATCTGAAGTGGGACAGCCACCCTGAACCCAGATCATCTGAGGTCAGAGGACCTCAGGGTACACCGGGGCCACTCCAGGTGGCAGTGCACTAAAGGACACGAGGAGGAGGAGGAGGAGGAGGAGGAGGAGCCTGCACCACCTGTCTGCCTGCCCTCGCTCTCATGGGCCAGCTCGTCGATCCTGACCTTCCCTGGTGTCGGATCCACATCAGGACTCCGAGGTGGGCTGGGAACTGACGGGTCTCTAGCCGCTAGGTGGACCCCAGCACCAGACTGGACCCCGAGACACGTCCTTCACAACCGGAAACCCCTAATGTCGGACTCTCAGCCCACAGTCCACGAACCACTCCAATAAAGCCTTCACTGATACATAGATATCTACCGGTTCACCCTATCAGCTCTGCTCCCTAAGGAACCCTGACTCACACAAGAAGTACGCCTCCCTTCCCCGGGTGAACACCTGGGATACAGAAAACTCCAAGGCTTACAGCCTGCCTGACATGGTGCCAAGAACCTTATCCCGGGCCTCAAGTTACGCACAAGAGTTCTTAAAATAAATATATGCACGTTAAAAGATAACCAAGTATAACCAGCAAGATAATGAAATAAGGAGCTACAGAGACAGAATCAAAATGCTCTGTTAATATTATTTGATGTATACATTTTTAAAAATATTTATATTTGGGATAATTAATTGAAAAGTTTTTTTTAAGTTGCATCAGGATATTCTCGAAATGTTGGTACTGAAAACGATAACAACTGAAAT
>NC_140484.1:3527500-3555000 GCF_964271855.1 Acomys minous
TTACAAACCTCCGTGCACTGCTAAGCCGGACTCCAGGCTCAGAAAAGACCTGAGGGGCTGGAAGGCGTGGCTTCTGCTTACCCTCAGGCTCAGAACACCCAGAAATGGAGGAGAAGAGAGAGTAATGAACAACTTGGAATCACTCAGGGCAGACCACAAGAAACCTGCAAAGACTCAGGCCACCAGGGAAATCGCCATCAAAACCGTAGCTGGCACAGGTAAAGATATGGTGGTGCAGAGATCACTCACAACAGGATTAAAAGTCATCAGAAAATATAAAACCGTAACCAGCAATAAGAACAAATACTGGGCAAGGAGAATGTAGGCTTCAGAGCCGTCTCATTACAGACACTTTCCCTCTGCAACAAAAGGGAGTTACAAGCCATGCAAAGACATAAGAAACTGTGGCCCAACATGGGAGATATTAATTTTAAAAAATTAAAAAACAACTATTTCTAAGGAAATGTGGATATTACCAGGTGCCCCCACAAAAAAAAAAGAAAAGAAAAAGAAAAAGTAGTTTTTGTTTTGTTTGTTTTTGAGACAAGGTCTCGCTACATAGTCCTGCCAAAACTCCCTATTGAGAGCAAGCTGACCTCCAACTCAGAGTGGTACCTGACCATGCCTCCTAACTCAAAACAGCTGCTCAGCCCTGTCCTGTGTTCTCCTGTCCACTGCCCATAGTTTGAAATACTCCCCCTTCCCCGCAGAGAAGAGTGCACTCTAGGAAACACCACGATGTAGGCGCAATTGTCTTAACCAATATATTTTATTACAACTTATTAACTGAGCGTACATCACTTATAACCCAACTAACCAAAACAATAGGAAAAGAGGATTAACCGGCACAATAACAAAACCTTAAGGATATCAGTTCCGAGGAACGATTCTCCTGGCGTGATCAGCAGGATTTCTTCTGCTGGAACCTGGAGTAACCAGAACCCGGAACCTCAGCAGGAGCCAGAGCCCTGAAGCCTTCCCTTGAGCTGTTCTCTCTAGGAGCATCTCAAAGTGAAGCAATGAACAGCCAAAACTATCCGCAGTCTCCAAAGGCCCCACCTCCAGTTCTGGGCTCATTTATATATCTCCCCCCAGAGGCTGTTCAGGGATCTTCTCAGCCGGCAACAATCAAGCTCCCACAGGAAGTGGTTGGTCTTCTAGTGGATTAACATCACCTGTTCTCTCACAAGACCACTCAGATCGTAACGTAAACAGGTTTCTATCTCCTTCACCACAACATCTCTGACCTCTCCTGACTAGAACAGAGGTGTGAAGGAACTGCTCCGTTCTTCACCCAGCCCACACAGCAAGAACACCTGAAGCTGCACACACTGTCCTATTTTGTTCATCGTCAGTGGCCCTGAATTTCTTCCTTACCTTATGCCCCCTCACTGCTTTGAAGGCTCTACCAAGAGCTTGGCTTTCCCTCCACTTCCCGAAAAGGAACTCCATCCACTCCACTGTTAGCACAGGAGGTGCCATCAACCCGAAAGATGGAGAGAAGTCTCTTCTCACCACTAGCATGTAGAAATAAAAATAAACAAACACCCTATACAGCAAGAACCACTCACACCCTACAGTAAGAACCACTCACACCCTACAGTAAGAACCACTCACACCCTACAGTAAAAACCTCCACTCACACCCTACAGTAAGAACCACTCACACCCTACAGTAAGAACCTCCGCTCACACCCTACAGTAAGAACCACTCACACCCTACAGTAAGAACACACTCCTTATTCCTAATACCTTTATATTGCCACTTTGTGGAGATCTCCAGAAATTTAATTAACACATAACCCAACTATTTGATACAATTTGTAAAAATGCATTCTAAGTTTCAAATCATTGATTTTTTAAAACAGGTCCTTGCTGTGTAGCTCTGGCTAGCCTAGAACTTGCTGCATAGCCCTGGCTGGCCTTGCAAATCATGAAAATCCTCCTGCTGCAGACTGTAGGAGGCTATAATTACAATTGTGAGCCACTACACCCAACTATAATCACCCTACATTCTCTCTTGAACTCAGAACCAGAGACATTAGATTAGGGCTCTCAACTACTGGCCGACTGTCTATATGAATGGGGTATTACTGGAACACAGCCACACCCATTTATTTACACTAACTCTGCTAACACGCTACAAAGCTGAGTAGAGACCACAGAAAATCTGAGGCACATGCAGCTGGGGTTGGTAACAAGAGCTTGTAATCCCAGACCTGGCGAGACAGAGACAGACCCCTAAGGGAAGCTGGCCATTCAGCCAAGCACACCTGCTGTCTCAAACAGGAAAGAAAAGGTGGACAGCGTGTGAGGGGCAGTAGCACAACACCCAGGTTATCCCCTGACTTCCACATGAATGTTCATACATGCACATACGAGCACACGCACACACACGCTCTCTCTCTCTCTCTCTCTCTCTCTCTCTCTCTCTCTCTCTCTCTCTCACACACACACACACACACACACACACACACACACACTAATTAACATACCTATAACCTCATGTGATCATCTTTCTATATGATAAGAGTGTTCAATTCACCTTTAGGGATTTTTGAAAGGCAAATCACCTTGCCGTCCAAGGGCACCCCAGGACTTCCTCCTGCCCATCTGAAACTCTGTACGCATCGTCTCCTTTGCCAAGCAGCCCGTCCTCACCCATCCCATCCCTCTCTACACCAGCCTGCTCAGCGAGCTTGGCTTTCCAGCTTCCACAGAGACCAAGCGCTGCTTCCCTTTCTTTTCCTGGTCTGCTCTCTCACTACGGTGTTCTCTGTGTTGCCGGTGACACCGCCCCCACTCAGCACCAGCATGTTACCGCGCACACAAGCCAGTCTTTCCAACCCATTCACATACTGGTGGGCACGACATTCTCCCCAAACGTAGGCTATTGTGAGTGCTGCTGCGTTACGTGCAGGAGTGAAGACGTGTCGCCAAAAGTGGAACTGCTGAATCACATGGCAATTCCATTTTCAGGGTTGGTTTTTTGTTGTTGTTGTTGTTGTTGTTTGTTTGTTTGTTTGTTTTAAAGAATTTTCCCACTATTTCCAAAATGGGTGAAGCACTTTACATTTCCACTAAAAAATGTTTTCCATTTCTTCACATTCTAGACAAAGCTCGCTATCATTCATCTTCCCAATAATAGCTTTTCTAACAGGTGTGAAGTGATTATCGTCTTAATTTGCACTTCTTACTGTTTAGTGGTGTTGGACATAAACTTTATGTATTGTTTGGCCTTTTGTACATCGTAAGAGAATTCTCAAGTCCTTTGCCTGCTTCTAAATAGGTAGTTTTCTTGTTAAGTAGTTTGACTTCCTTAATTTGGAGATGACTCCCTCATCTACTGTGTGACGCCGAAATATTTTTTTCAATCTGTAGAGTTCATTTTGACTTATTCACTTAGCACCTCTTGCCGCAACCTGCTTCGCACACTGATGGAGTGGCGCCTCCTGCCGGCACTACCGAGAACCTCAGGGCTTGCTTATCATGCAGAGCTGAGGGGAGAACTTAGCTGGTCTCAACAGGAGGTGTCCCTGTAGGCAGTCTCCTGCATCTGGGGAACGGAGCTCAGTTGCTAGTGGTACACAGTGATGAGCCATTCTCACTGAGCCCTAAGGAAAGCCATCCGAGCTTCGCCCACGGAAGGCTCTGCCAGTCTCAGGGGACCTCGGGGGCCGTGGCATGGCCGCAACCACGCCTACGATACGCATTCACGCAGGACATAACTCACTCCGGGCTTTGCTCTGCTCCCTACAGCCTCTGCTGCTCAGGTGATTCTAACTTCAGCCTCTGGTTTCTGTTTTTACTTTGAGGTCGTGCCTTTGGGGTCATGTATGAGAAGTCACTTCTGAGACCAGTATCACGTACCTTTTCCTCTGTGATCTTTGGGGAGTTAGTAAAACTCCGGGCCTAAAGGGCTTCACTGGTGTGCTGGCTAGCTATGTTGTTGTTGTTGTTTTGAGATTTTGGTTGATTGGTTTTACTTGGTTGGTCTTGGTTTTTAGTTTGGTTTGGTTTGGTTTGGTTTGGTCAACTTGACCCAAGCTAGAGGCATGTGGGAAGGAGCCTCAGCTGAGAAAACACCTCCATCAGGACATTTTTCTTAACTCACCATTGCAGCAGGAGCATCCATCCAGCCCCGGGCAGTGCCGCACCTGGGCAGGTGCCTGTGAGGAAGCCGTGCAGAGCAGCTTTCCACGCCTTCTACTTCACTTCCTGCCTCCACGCTCGAGCTTTGAGCTCCCACCCTGGCTTCTCTCAAGGGTAGAACAAGCCCTTCATTCCCACGTTGTTTTGATCATGGTATTCATCACAGAAACGGAAACCCTCAGACAAGGGGTCAATTCTACCAAACACACAATAAAGTAATAATGCAAATTGCCAAAAACTCCCCCAGCAAATTAGGAGGCTCCATTCCAGAAAGTAATCATCACTGACACACCAGAACCAGCCCAAGTGAGCAGAACATCTGTTATCAGACCAGACATATGAAGAGAAAGTGAAAACAGCCCTGGGGGTGGGGGTGGGGGTGGGGGTGGGGGTGGGGCTGACCCTGTGGTTAACAGCGCTGCTGTGGCAGAGGACCTATGTTCAGCTCCCAGCACAATGTGCGGCTCCAGAGAAATGCAATGCCTCTCCCCACCATGGGCATGCACACTCCCACGCACATATCCACATACGGAAACACATGCACGCACATTTTAAAAATGAAGAAAATAAAAATAGCCCCAACCTGGCAGAAAATGCTTCCAAATGGTAAAGAACTATGCAGTAAATGAGAGAATTCATAAAATTCAACAATAAGAGGAAAGTGAATGTGCAGAGATTTGAAAGTTTCCTCACTAAAGAAGACAAAAAGATGGCAAGTGAGCACACAGCAAGATACTCAACATCATTGTCATTAGAGAAATGCAAATTAAAGGCCAATGACAGCCGAGGAGATGGTTCAGCAGGGTAAGGCCCTAAGTTCCATCACAGGTCACCCACAGTGGACCTACTCCACTGTCACTGACCTCCACACAAGTACTATGGCATGTCACATGATTGCGGGTGCGCATACGCGCACTCACACACACACACACACACACACACTGAATGTTTTAAAAAGGAGCAATGAAAGCCAGACTTTAATCCCAGCACTCAGGGAAGCGGAGACAGGCTGATCACTGTGAGTTCGAGGCCAGCCTGGTCTACAAAGCAAGTTCCAGGACTGTCAAGGCTACACAGAGAAACCCTGTCTCCAGAAAAAACAAACAAACAAACAAAAAAAGCAAAAAAGAAATGGAAGCCTATGTCCATCAAAGACTTCCATAGGAAAGTTCAGTGGTTTTTATAAGGAATAGTCAAAGGGCACAAAACAACCCAAGGGAAAGCAATGGGTCTGTCCACAAATTGGAAACTCTTCAGAAATTAAAGGGACAGAATGAGTCTCAACAGACTGTAACACACGATTCACTCTACTTACAAAAAGCTCTAGAAGGCACCAACCAATCTGTGCTGAGACCAATCTGTGCTGAGAACAGAGACCAACGGGTTCCGAGGGACGAGGAAAGGCAACGGGAGGGGGAGGGGGGCTAAAAACTTTACTGTTTTTATGGTTGTTATTACAGTGATCACTTCAGGGATATATACATAAGAGAGAACTTCCTGAATTCTAAACTTTAAATTGTACAGTACAAATTATAGCTCAGGGGCAAGAGAAACAGGTCAGTCGGTGTTGCAAACACACAGTGCTCATGCAGAGGAGCCAAGCTCTGTTCTCAGGACGCTGAATTAGCTAGCTCACAACTGTCTCTAACTCCAGCTCCAATAGCTCTGGAGCGCTCTTCTGGACTGCTTGGCTCACACATGTGTGGGGACACTCCTCACACATGTGTGCATACACACATACACACCACATACCACTACACATACACGCACACACGTGCACATGCATGCATACCACATTACACACATGCACACACACACACCACATGCACACACATGCACATATGTACACACCACATATACACACATGCATATGTATAAACATATGTGCACATATACACTACACACATGCACACACATTTACATGCACATGTGCACATACATGTGCACATACCACATAATTCAAAAGAATAAAATTTTTAAATTGCAACTCGTCGAAGCACTTGCAGGGTATGCAGAAGGCCTTGGGTGCAAAGAGTGAGACACAGAAAAATAAAAATTAATATGGTACAATTACTGCTTCTTCTGTGTCAGTTTAAAGAAAAAATAACTCATTAGTGCTCAGTTTGAAGGCACTAAGGAGGTTAAGCATGCTACAGCAGTCTGGGGCGTCAGAGAGGCCTCCCTGTAGTCAGGCTAAGAGAGAAGTCAGCCCCAGAAAGAGCTCCAACAACTGAGGAGTCTAGGAAACAAGTGCCAGGGTGAGCCTAACGGAAATAAACAACACAAAACCTACTGCACAAGGTCAAACTGAACAATCCATTTGAAGTATTTTAATTTCCTATCATGTTTTACTAATATGAATTGTCTATAATAATTTTACTTAGAAGACAAAGACATGAAAACAGAGAGCATTCAATTTTTCACAATACTCACAAGTTGCCTATAATTAACAGTAAAAATTCAATATAAATATATCATTTAGAGAGTAGCTTAAGCTTGACGTGGTAGCACATAGCTTTATTCCCAGCACTTGAGAGGCAGAGACAGGAGGATCTCTGTGAGTTCAAAGCCAGCCTGGTCTACAAAGTGAATTCCAGGACGGCCAAGGGTGTGTAGAGAGCTCCTGTCTCAAAGAAAGAAAAGAAAAGAAAAGAAAAGAAAGAAAGAAAGAAAGAAAGAAAGAAAGAAAAAGAGTAGCTCAGAAAAAAATAATTAGATATTCTAAGCCTACCTCTGTGAATGATAGAAAGCCTCCTACTTCCTGCTGGCAGAATATGCTCATTTTAGTTATGAAAATCATAATTCTACTATAAATACATGAAATTCAGAATCCAAATTTGACTAACTTAAAGGTCTAAAAAACATATATAGAAAAGCTAATGATTTTTAAAGTACTCAAGACATAAGTACTTATAATCCTATATTTACAAATAATTCACATACAGTAAGATATTTTCCAATCTCAGATTTAAAGAAGTTAGAGTGAAAAGAGTCAAAGCTACAAAAGCAAAAAACAGTCTTTTTCAAAACAACAACAACAAATGTTGGTTTTCATAAATAAAAATTTAACTTCTCTACAAAAATATGTTAACTAGCTTCTAATAGAAATATCACTTATCATGGCTAGAGAGATGACTGAGAGGTTAAGAGCACTAGCTGTTCTTCCAAAGACCTTGAGGTCAACTCCCAGCAACCACATGGTGCCTCACAACCATATATAATGTGATCTGATGCCTTCTTCTGACATGTAGGTATACATGCAGGCAGAGCACTCACTGTATAAATAATAAATAAATCTTTTTTTAAAATATATATCATTTATCATTTCTACAGGTGGATTATATCAGAAAGTTTTCCAACCTAATGTTACACAATGCTACTAAAATATAACTTCAATTATAGTCTGCTGTAATCTTTCTCTATTTGAAAGTGGAGTGGTGTTTTCTGAGTGCCACTCCCAAAGTCTTTGGTCCAGTATTAGAGAAAATTGGGCGAGGGGTGCCTTACTGTTGTTAGAAATGTCTTATAATTTTGAATGTGTCATTCTTTTCAAATGGAAACAAACAAGACTAGAATGGTGCTGAGATCTCAAATATCCCTTCTGATACTGTGCTTGCATTTCTCCCCTCAGTCATCAATAGTCAGAACTAAAAAGGCATTTGAAGAATGCTTCATGCCCTAGCTGAAACGTCTACAACAGAAAAAGACTAAGGTAACATACCAATTAGTCTTGACACCGGCTCACCAAGATTAATCAATCACTTTCTATGTCTGTAGGTGAGGCTGCTAGCGCTTGGCTTAGTAAAGACTTTCACGGTAATTGGTAAGAGGGGAATGTCAAGTTCAGGGTTTCCCCGTGTGTTATTACTTCAAATGCTGCAAAGCACCTTTCAAAAAACCTTTCAAAGCTCACAATGTGCTTTACCAAGAATAATTCTCTCTGTCTCGATGACTGTATCCTTTAACATTAAATACACTTGCTTCGCCCTTTAAAGTATGCATGAAAGAACACAGACTCGCACTGCTTATATTTACCCTAGTAACCTGTGTTTCCTAGGGAGGTTAAGGAATCATGGGGATAACAGCTTCCCAGGGATGACTATTCAGTAGTAAGTTCAGGACGCACCGTCATCTAAGTGTATCCACGCTAACATGTACTCACCTTCTGCTCAAAATGCACTTAGCTCATGAATCCCCTTCAGCCTTAGCTGGTCTACTTTTTAACTTTCTCTGTGTGATTTCTCTTACTAACTGGGACAGCATCTAAGTGAAGTCACAGACTGCTGACCTAGCTGTTAACAAGCATCCCTTCTATAAAACACAGTACTGGATTGCGTGGCAACACTGTATCCTCGTCAGACAGCTGGAGCAGATTCCCCATCACAAAGGCCAAGACCCTTAGTTATACGTGATCAGACTATCCTCCCCTTGTTGGCTGCTTCCAGCCCGTGTATTGAGATAGTCTCTTAACAGGTAGAAGGCCTAGCTCTTACTAGGACAGCCAGAGGAAACAAGGTTACCGATGGGGCATGATTTAATCAAGATCTCTCTTCGCATTATAAAACGTATTTAAAATTTTAATTGGTACCTCTCTCAAATTATTGTAAATGCACTTGTAAAAGTTATGCATTGATTCCAGGACCTTAACCTTGGAAATACTTACTCCTCCAAACAAATTTTCTGAAATTTCACCTAAGATTTCCCTCTAAAAAATAAAAAATAAAAATAAATAAATAATTCTCTTTAAAGTTTAAAAGTGTCCTTTTAAAACGAACATTTTTACACTGAATAAGAGGCATTGTTCTAACCATCAACAGTGAAAGTGTAGCAAACAGAGTAAAGAAAAATGTGCTGCAGTTAAAGCTCCAAGCAAAACTATCCTGAAATATAATAGTGAGAGCCATATTCTTACCTCTGCCTCAGAGCCAGCGATATTTCAACTAAATTTTGCTATCATCTTCACAACAAATAACCATCCATGTATATAATAGAACTCCACAGCCACAGTCTGCCTGCAAACTTCGCGTTAAGTATCCAGGACAAGCTTTCTTAATGACTGCTTTTACCTGCAGGGTCCTCGCCTTCCCCGCAGCCACCCCACTTCCTTCTCCAGCGGGCAAGAATCTAATAATCAACCAATAGGAAAAAGTGTCTTTACCCCAGAGATACACCCTCCTTAGCATCTTCGGCTTCAGAAAAAGCCAAACTTGTGCCCCCCTACAACTGTCACAGGTCACTCAGCACCAGATGGCCCTCACAAGCTCGGCACCTCTAGACGTGTGTGCCTTGTTCTGGAGCAGAGCTGGTTTGGAATCACGACTCAGCATTTTCTGAGTAACCTTGATTGAGTTAACTTTAATTTGCTGCCGAGATTTCTCTCTGTGGATTCTGAGTAGGAAGGGTTAGGATCCCAGTGGGTTATAGACATGTGGGGGAATGAATGAGAAAGAGGGTCCACTAAACACTTACAAGGTACAGAACACAGTACGCCCATGTAAACCCAGTTCCCCCACACTGGATGATTCCTAAACTGGGAGGCGAGCTCTGTGACTACAGAGAGATAGGAGCCGGGCCACAGCTTTAACCTTTACACCTCTGACTTCTCAGGCTGTTCATGGATTTTTCATGAGTTATTTCCACCGTCCCTGAGACAAACAGATGCTGCCCTGATTGGTGGAGTTTGGCACCCTGGCTGCTGAGTGAGAATGCGCTTCCTGCGCTTTGGAATGACAAGCCGCTGAGGACGTGCGGAAA
The DNA here is from genome assembly GCF_964271855.1 of Acomys minous. Taxonomy (NCBI): domain Eukaryota; kingdom Metazoa; phylum Chordata; class Mammalia; order Rodentia; family Muridae; genus Acomys; species Acomys minous. Next base: position 3,537,406 of record NC_140484.1, read on the forward strand.
GCACCGAGTCAGCCAAGACTGGGCGCCGGCTGGAGCTCCCACGGGGAACAGCCCCGGGCTGGAGGGGCGCAGCGCGGGCCCCACTCCCGGCAGCTCGGAACACGAGTTGCCCGGAACCCTGAGGCCAGAGCGGGGCGGGACGGGGCTGAGGTTCGGGGTCCCGCGCGGAGCCGCTACTTACTTGAACCTGCCCTGGCAGTGCTGGCATTGGTCCCCCACCCAGCCCGGGTCGCACAGGCAGGTGGAGTTGACACAGCGCCCCGAAAAGCAGGAGCCAGTCCTCTCGCAGGGCTTGGACTGGGACACCTGAGCGTAGAGCGCCAGGTAGAGGAAGCCATAGCACAGGAGCCAGCTGTTCCCGTCCAGCGGCAGCCAGGAGGAGGCGCCCCCGCCGCCCGCCGGCCGAGCCCTGCACAGCCCCGGGGCGGCCGGCTGCGGGTCACCCGAGCGGGCCCGGGTCCCCGGATCCATCTTCCTGGGCGCCCCGGCCCGGAGGGGCTGCGCTCGCGAGGGTGCACGGGGATGCCGCCGAGGTGGGGATGCCAGGCGCAGACGACCTCGCCGTCGCCGCCGCTGCCGCCGCGATCCTCGGCTCCTCAGCGGCGCCGGCCCCTGTCCCGCTGTCCAGTCACGAGCGACGGATCCCAGGCGCGGCGGCCTCCGATCGGCTGCCTCGGGCCACGCTCGGGCATCGCCGGCCGCTCTCCTGACCTTGTCCTCGGCTAGCCGAACGGTTCAGCCGCCGCCGCAGCTCCGGGAGCGGAGCGGCGAGCCCGCGGCGCCCCGCGCTCGGGGAGGGGACCCGAGGGGGAGGGGACCGGGCGCGGAGGGGGGAGGGGACCCGCGCGGCCCCGCCTTGCCCACGGCCGGCGCCAAATGCCTGGGCTCTAAGCGCTGCTTGCCCGGGAGGGCGGGGCCGAGCGGGAGCCCCCTAGTCGGGCGCGTCCAACGTGAGGAGGGGGGACGAGAGGGCGGACGTCAGCCTTCCGCAACCCTCCCGGCCGTCCGAGGCCTCGGGGCGGGCGTCTTCCCGCCTCCCGACATTGACGGTGGCCGTGACCGCAGCCGCAGCCCACGCCGGTTAGGGAAGTCCCCGCAGCCTCGCGCGCTCGGAGGCGTCCCCCCCCCTCGGTCCACGCGCTGTGGTCTGACCCAGCCCCTGACGGGGACCCGGGACTCCCCCGCGCGCGCGCCCACCGGGCCAGCACCGACGGGAGGGCGTCCCCCAGGTGTGGCCCGCGCCGCGGAGCCCCACGGAGCCCCACGGAGGAGAATTCCACTCCGGCTTCGTGGCTTTAGCGGGAAAGCAGCCCTTGCACTCCTCGGGCCCAGATTGCCTAAGTGCAGTGCTTGCCCTGCCTCCCGCACGTTTCTTCCTCTGCTTCTTCTTCTTCTTCTCTCTCTCTCTCTTTTTTTTTTCCCTTAAAAACTCCCAACTACACACAAAGAGCTGAGCATGTGCAGCCAGCAAAGATTTAAAGGCACCGCGGTCTGACCACGTTGTAGGGTCTGCGGGGACAGGGCGGGGTGGGTGGGGTGAGGGGCTGCGAGGGACGTGAAGCTGTTCCCGTGGGGGAGACCTCGAGAGCGGGCAGCCCTTTATCCGTGGAACTGGGGCTCCCAACCCCCAACAAAGAACTGCGAGGTTCTGAGCCCCAAGCGCCACCCATCCCGAAGCTGCCTCGGAACCCCACGGATCTCCTTTTCTGCTTGTCAGTGTTTCCTCCCTCATCTGGGACACTATTCTGTCTTGAAAAATACTGCAACATCCGGTGTTGTTTCTTCTTCGGAGAAGCAGAAGTGATTCCCAGAAAAGGGTCCCTTCCCTTTTCCAGCGGCATTCTATTTCTTCCGTAAGGTGACTTTCCAAGATTTGATGGCATAAGCTGAGATGTTGTGTCTTGCACTGCTGAGCTTTCTCTACACAGGCCTTTTAGCTGAACCCTTGAGAGGAAGCCGCGCACAAATTGCAGGCATTCACCCTCGAGTGCTGTTGGAGCTCCACCAAGGAGCAGGCGGTAGGAACAAGAATCTGAAACTCCCCAGACATTTCTGACAGCTGGAGGAGAAAAGTTTTGGTTGTAACCACACAGTCATAATATTATTGTTAAGATTCAATTCGAGTTTATTTTGGGAATGATGTACCCACGTCATCTCTTTTAATCTCCGCCATCCCCCCACCCCCACCCCGGCCACCACCACCACTTCGAAGAGAAAATCTTCTATTAACCCCATTTCTCAGATGAGGGAAGAGCGGGAGAAAGGCTGAGGTGGTGGCGGGTAAGGGGGGAAGGGGGGATAGGACCGAGTAAGGCCTCAGACTTGTGGGCCTTTCCAGGGTTTATCAGCCCGCTTCTATTTGCCGCCGCTTTGTTCTACTTTGGTGAATAAAACATAAGTGCTGGCTTGGTTTGCAAATACCTCAACAATGACTTAAGAGGAAAACAAAGGTCCAGAGAAAAGGCTCCTCCGAGAGCAAAGAAGAAAGGCAGCTGGTTCTCACTAGTACAACAAACAAGTCCGTCTCCACTTCACAATAGCACCAGCCATTTCCCCACTTCCACTGTAGGATGCTCTTCGGAAAGAAGGGGGGAGGGCGCGTTAAAAGAATATTACTACAGGCTCCTCCTTGTCATTCCAGTGACAGGGGGGAATCCACACGTTTTAGGATCCACCATCTGTGAACAGTCCCTGCTGCCTTCCCAGTCTTCTCTTCCTGCCAGCCAAAGTTTAAAACCAGCCTCATCTCTCTCGAATCTAATGTACAGTCACTTTCAAACTTGTGAGGAGAAGCCAACCGTCAACCCTCTGGCGAGAATGACAGTAATTCAAAAGGCACAAGAGAGACTGCGCCTCTAACAAGAGGGGTCACAGCTCGCCACACAGGCAGTAGCCTGCGCTTGAGCAAAAGATTTGCCCATTAAAAAACACACATTTCTTACCATCTGACCACTGTAACCATTATACCTTACCCTGAACACGCAGCCCCGCAGGCCTCCTCTCAAGATTACCTTTTGAATAGAATTGGACATATTAAATTCAGATAAAAATCATTCGATAAGGACCACACAGAATTTCTGCTTTCCCTATATTATATTTCTCCTTCAAAGTGTTTCTGTCGACATTTTATTAGCAACTATGGTGAGTTTCAGGTACAGACAATGAAAACATTTGAGTAGGGTCTACCTTGTGTCGGTCTCACAAATTTGTAAACCCCTAACATGGAGTGTCATATCACTTGCAGATGTAAACACAGAAAATTTATGTGACACTGACAAAGCCTGCATGTCGTCTTGGCTGCTGTTTCAGTAACTTCTATGATCAAAAAACACGTTGAATCTCCCAGGTTGTCAGCATCGTAGCATGCCAAACCACACCAAAGTAATTCATGGCATTGGTGATTGCGGTCATAATCTAGCAGGAAGATTTAAAAAAATAACCAAAAGAGGTAATAGGGCAAAAGCCAGTTTCACCAAAGTTAATGAAATTGTTTAGGATTAGTGATTAAAATTCCTCCAAGAGGAAACATAAGTGTGTGTATTTGTCCTCCCAACAACTAACTAAATCAGGACCCTTGGATATTTGGGGCATTTGTGCCTCAGTCCCATTTCTACTACTTAAAAATGGTATAATGTGGTACACACACACACACACACATACACACACACACACACACACACACACACACACACACACACACAAACCCTAAGACTTCTCACTGCCAAAGTGTTCAAAGAACATTCAAATGATAGTTTCTAAAGAACGGGAACAAGTAAAATTAATCCACTGATACTGATTTTTTTTGTTACTCAAAAAAGCAAAAGATCCTATTTAGTCTGATGAAAGCTAAACATCCTGGATTGCTTGACTAGAGAGTGATCTCTGATCTGGCTGTTGTTCACCATTGACTCACATGAGACCCCGGAAAGCAAGGTGCAGACTGCTCAAGCTCAGCAGCTGGAAACACAGACAGAGGACCAACCTGGTGGAGCGACATCTATAAGACCATAAGAGAGCTTAGATGGCCTCTGAGATTAGAGGAAAAATTAAAAAGTCAAGTTTAAATACTCATTAAAAGTTGTCTGTAGTATTAAAGATGCTTACATGGCTACGTTCTGAAAGATCGCCCCCTCCTGACGGAAACCTAGCGCTCTGTTTCATCTTGGACCCCTTCTTTTCTTCCAGGCTGTCACACGTGCTACACACCTACCACCTCGCCTTCTGCCAATTTCTCCACTTAACACATTTCAAACATACTGTCATAAGTAAATCTAAAGATTTTAAATTCACTATGCTGGGCTAATATAATTTTTAATTGAAAATAAAATGAGCATCTTAACCTTTTCTTTCTAAATATTCACATGTGTCACTCTATCCTATCCCTCCTCCCCCTCCAAAAAAAATTAGTTAATTGCCAGGACTCAGTTGTAGAAATTTGTCTTTTGTGAAATTTAATTTTTTTAAAAAGGGCTAGACTGTGCCTCCCATTGAGCAAAGTGGATCGAGTACATCCATCCCTGGGCATGGCAGTGCAGGTCTGTAACCCCAACAGTGGGAAGGCTGACATGAGAAATTTCCAGTTCCAGACCAGGCCGGTTACATAGTAAAACCCTGCCTCAAATAAATAAACACGACACTGATATCTACCCCCTCTACAAACCTCCCTGACATACGAAGAAAAGAAACGCATCCCCAAGTTTAGAGGTATCAGCTCACATTAACAAAGAAAATGAGGAGAGACTGCATTTACAGATCAGAGGTAGCCATGCGTTTCAGAATATCAGCGAAGGAAGCAAGCAAAAGGGAAAATGACGATATACATGTCTGTGAAAATGAGCAACCGGAAATGACAGGAGTTATCAAGAAGGCACAGTTCGGGTCCTAGGTTGAAAAGGAGGGGGTTGGTGAGCGACAGTGTGAGCTCTTAAGTGGGGAAAGACCAGCCCAAGCACAAAGCAATAGATGAAGCTCCATCCCTTAGGGAGTGGAAGCAAAGATGCCAGGCCTGAGACACCAGCAAAATACTAGGTACCAGTTAGGTACCCAGCTGAAAAAAATGTTACAAATCTACTGAAGTCTGCATCTGAACCACACACTCTCTTATGAGTTCCCAGAAAGCCCCCAAACAAGGATGGTTACACAGAGTTGGAAAGATGCCAAGACAAAAAGTGACTGTCATCGGAGTCACCTCACCAGAGGACAGCCTCTGGCTCGTCCTACAAGGAAGTCTGCCGGGCAGTAAGCCCAACCCTGAAGCATCAGTCATAATTCTTTATTAAATAGGAACAGTAAAATTTTACGACACACACACACACAGACACACACACACACACACACACACTGGGAACCAGGGAGCAGCAGCAGGGAGAGTGAAATCAAGTGGAAATGGGAAGAGGTTGCAACAAAGAACTGGAGAGTTAAAGGGGAACAAGGACATAGCACAAAACAGCACAAATAAAAATTAGTAACTCGAAGGTAAAATGCAATGCTGAGCTTGGAAATACAGCCTAGGAACTCTCCTACAAATCACGGGGAGGGTAAGGGTCTGCTTTTCCCCTCCACGGTTTGCTATTGTTGTTGATGGTGGTGGTGGTGGTTTTTTTTTTTTTTTAAGATTTATTTCTTTTTATGTTATATGTATGTGTGTTTTACCTGCATGTGGGTGCCCCATGTGGGTGTCTGATGCCCAAGGGAGCCAGAAAAGGGTCTTGGGTCCCTTGGGACAGGGGCTGTGGATTGTTGTGAACCATTGTGTGGGTTCACACAGGTTTTCTGTAAGAGCACCAAGGCCTCCTAACCACTGAGCTCCCCACCCCGGCATGGGGGTTTCATCTTGTTTGTTTGTTTGTTTGTTTGTTTGTTTTAAGGCAGGATCTTTCTCTAACACCCTAGCTGGTCTGTTCTCACTACGTATTCCAGGATGGCTTCCACCTTCCAGCAATCCTCCTGCCTCAACCTCCTGAAAGTTAGGATCACAGATGTAAGCTACCACATCCATCTCCCACTTTATTATGAAGAGGGGAAAAAGAAGATTAAAGGAGACGGTAATGATTATGCATAGCAGGTACTAAGGGCATTAATGTGAGTACATTGTTGCTATGTTAACACATTCACCACAGCATACATAAGAGCAGGAAAAAATGTTTCATATTAGTTCATCAAAATATTAACATAAGGCCTAAAACACTGAAGAACAGAATTTCATAAACTGGGGCAGATATACAAATACAACCAACTGGAAATACAGATACCATTAAAGTTATCAACAGCAAAACTAGGAGCTACAAGATGCAAGGGGAAAGCTTTTCAATAAAAAAAATTCTATACCCAACTAACCTATCAATGAAGAGTGAAAACATTTCCATCTTCAAGAATTCATAAAAGTGCATCTTCCAGTGTCTCTTTAGGAAACAATAGGAAATACGAAAAAGGTGAGAGTGAACATAAAACCATTATAGATAAATCCCCCAACACGACAGATAATTATGCCCAGGTTGACACGCAAACAGCCCAAGCTGGCACCAGCGACCAGGAAAGGAGTATCCAAGAAGATAACGGAGACGAGCCCTTGAAACTGTTTGCACTTTGGGAAAGAGTATTAACTCCATGTTACATTACATATCTCGGAATTGTTGGGGAGAAATGTAACAAATTTAGAAACACAAGCAGATAAGCTGGGTGTGGCGGTGCATGCGTAGCCAGAGCTTGTGAGGGGACGCAGGAGGATCCAGAGTGCAAGGCCCTCCTCCATAGCATATTTAGTTTGAGAACAACCCGGGTTACATGAGACTCTGTCTCAAGACAATCAAACAAAAAGAGGTGAGAGGAAGGAGCCGAGCAAATGAGCAAAAATGAAGGGAAAAAAGTGTGAACCTGAGCAAAGTGGCTCAAGCAATGATTAGTACCTGAGTAGCCATGACAACACAAACACTGACGTGATCTAACTCCGGAAGCATGTCTGCTCTTTTAAGTGGGAGGCAGTTAGAGGATAGCAGTAAATCCACTGAGGGAATGATTTCCTGACCAAAACTGATAAGACTAAGTGTAGCAATAGTATAATACATTGAATAAAATATGCAAAACCTGCCTTCCCCAGGAAAAAGGGAAGAGAGTCAGGAAACATAATATTTTATTAGAGAGCTTTTTGCACTGTCAGATTGATTGAGAATTAGAAATTAAATTCAAGAGAGATAAAAATAAGAAAATACATGTTCATAAAAATGAATAAAGTCAGTGGCATGGAGCTCAAGGTGCACAAAATATTAATTCTGGAGATTTGTTCTATGTGTATGAATGTTTTGCCTGAATGTGTGTATGTACGCCCTGTGCTATTCCTGTGCGTATCTGAGGCCCTCAGAGGGCAGAAAAGAACAGCAGGTGCCTTGGAGCTGGAGGTACAGGAAGCTGAGAGCCGCCATGAGAGTGTAGGAACTGAGTCCAGGTCGCCTGCAAGAACAGCAAGTGCTCCTCAACACTGAACCTTCTCCCCAGTCCCCAAACCTGGGCTTCACTCATTATTTTCTATGTGCTGGTGGCCCCTGAATGATCTATCAACCTCTGTGCCGTAGTTTCCAAAGTAGCTGTCAACGTCCATTTCAGAAAGACGAGGGCTCAAACAGGGTGAACCACATAAGCACCGAACAACCGGCAAAGTGCTAGTCTGACTGCAGGTCACTGGCGGTCACCAGAACTCCCTCTGCTTTCCTATAAGGAAAATGAATATTGAAAGGTATTTGACTCAGAACAAAAGGACACCCCAAAAGAAAAACAGGCGGAGCGCTATAAAACACAGATAGCTTTACATCTTCACTTTCTTCCTCTCCCCTCCCCCTCCCCTTCCCTGCCCCTTCCCCCTCCCTCCTCCCCTCCCCCTTCCCTGCCTCTCCCCATCCCCAAGCCCCTCAACCTTCCCTCCCCCCCCCCCACTCTCTATGTGAAAACAGTCATGCCCTGGTACAGGTTTGGAGGCCATAGGACCTCCTGAAATAGACTCTTCATAGAATTCCTCCACAAAATGGAGATCCGAGAGGTTGAGCTTTGGTCCATGGAATAGCTCAGGGAGAAGCGTGCCCTGCTGCTCCAAGCATGCAGACCTGCTGCTTGGAAGATGCTCTTCCCCTGTGTAGAAACTGGGCTGTGGTGAGCCCCCCGCTGCCCGCACCCCAATGGGCGCACATCCATCCAACTGAAGCAGGAGAGTTTGAGAAAGAGAAAAGAAAAGTAGGGGCCCAGCCCAAAGACTGTCAAGAAAGAGTGAACTTGGAACTGTCCAAGCTGCTGAAAGACACCTGATAGACTTCCCTGCCTTCCTCCTTCTGATAATGTTGGAAAAAACAAAGGTGTGGGACATCCTTCTTTCTGCACAGGAGGTCGGTCACTGGAATGCCCTTTCACAAAAAAGAGTAGCCACCCTTTTCTTTTAAGATGGACTATTTTTGGAATGGAGGGGAGTGGGCTCATCCTGGCATCCTCATCACCACAAGAACAAACAAAGCAAGCTCCCAAATGCCTGTCAACAAAAATGAACAACACTTCTATTTGAATCAGATAACCAAGATAAAAAATATCACACCATTTTATTTTCATCACTTTCCTCGTTTCTGAAGATAATTCTCACCACATCATCCCAAATCCAAATAAACCAACTTTAAGAAGCGTCAGACACTGGAGAATAGTGCAAATGAACAGAGCGCCATGCTTCAATTTTGAGAAACAGCTAAGACTGCTTTGGTTGTGAAAAACCCCAACAACTATGGGCATATTCTTAAAGTGTTACACACTTACGGGTAAACACAGTTAAAATGTCAGTGTACCTTTGATGACTTGAGGTTTGTTTCATATTTCTCTGTATAAAAAAGTCAGTCACAGTAAGAAAAACAGGAAGAACTTTAAAAAGAAAAGCTCTCAAACAAAATAAACAATTCATAGGAAAACTAACATGCTAGCTTTCAAACAGGGGTTTGGAGCCCTGACACAAGGAAAAACTATGAAAGAGAATTACAGCCCTTTCATCAGGAGAAGCCTAACCAATAACAATGCAGGGAGAGTGCCTTTGTCAAAGACAAAGAGGAACCAGAAAAGGACATGCACACACTACAACACACACACACACACACACACACACACACACACACACATACAACACACACACACCACACACCACACACACGTACACCACACACAAATACACCACACACACCCAACACACACCACACACACACATACACCACACACAAACACCACACAAATACACCACATACACACACACATACCACATACACACACACACATACCACACACACATACACCCAACACACAACATATACACATACACCACACACAAACACCACACAAATACAATACACACACGCACACACCACATACCCATATACACCACACACAAATACCACACAAATACAACACACACGTGCACACACGCACATACCACATACCCACGTACATCACACACAAACATCACACAAATATAACACACACACACACACACACACACACACAAACACACGAGAAAATGTCTGACAAATGATAGCCTGGCCCCACAAATCCTGATAACATGACATTCTACTTATTAAAAACATCAGTCTTGGAAGACTCCAGGCACAGTAATTTTGAAAATGTACACAAGTAAATTAAAACCAGGCTTATGATTCTTCTTATTGCAAGCCGCTTGCCCAGATTGCTCTGCAAAACAGATGCAAATTTTTAAATTAAAAAAGAAGAAGAAAGAGTCAGTGTGAACATTGATGACTTTAAGCATGAGTCCCAAGTTTTTTGTTTTTAATTGGAATGTAATCTGAAAGTCTTTTGGCGCACGAAGAAACCATGTTTCTTTTTTTTTTATAGGAAAATTAGTTGCAGAATAAAGAGAGTAAATACTAAACCTGCAGATAGAAAGCATATGCAAATGTTTTATGTAATTTATCTGACTCGTTGGTAGCAGTCACTTTGGGACCTTTTTCTTTATCACTGGACATGGCCCTTTTGGCTGTGGAAGTCGCAGAATAAAACGCCTGGAGAACCAGAAGAGAGGCTGGCGGCCCACGGACCCAAACAGCCCGTGTCTCCCCCGTTCTCACCCACGGGCCCAAACAGCCCGTGTCTCCCCCGTTCTCACCCACGGGCCCAAACAGCCCGTGTCTCCCCCGTTCTCACCCACGGGCCCAAACAGCCCGTGTCTCCCCCGTTCTCACCCACGGGCCCAAACAGCCCGTGTCTCCCCCGTTCTCACCCACGGGCCCAAACAGCCCGTGTCTCCCCCGTTCTCACCCACGGGCCCAAACAGCCCGTGTCTCCCCCGTTCTCACCCACGGGCCCAAACAGCCCGTGGCTCCCCCGTTCTCACCCACGGGCCCAAACAGCCCGTGGCTCCCCCGTTCTCACCCACGGGCCCAAACAGCCCGTGGCTCCCCCGTTCTCACCCACGGGCCCAAACAGCCCGTGGCTCCCCCGTTCTCACCCACGGGCCCAAACAGCCCGTGGCTCCCCCGTTCTCACCCACGGGCCCAAACAGCCCGTGGCTCCCCCGTTCTCACCCACGGGCCCAAACAGCCCGTGTCTCCCCCGTTCTCACCCACGGGCCCAAACAGCCCGTGTCTCCCCGGTTCTCACCCACGGGCCCAAACAGCTCGTGTCTCCCCGGTTCTCACCCACGGGCCCAAACAGCCCGTGTCTCCCCCGTTCTCACCCACGGGCCCAAACGGCTCGTGTCTCCCCGGTTCTCACCCACGGGCCCAAACGGCTCGTGTCTCCCCCGTTCTCACCCACGGGCCCAAACGGCTCGTGTCTCCCCCGTTCTCACCCACGGGCCCAAACGGCTCGTGTCTCCCCCGTTCTCACCCACGGGCCCAAACGGCCCGTGTCTCCCCGGTTCTCACCCACGGGCCCAAACGGCCCGTGTCTCCCCCGTTCTCACCCACGGGCCCAAACGGCCCGTGTCTCCCCGGTTCTCACCCACGGGCCCAAACGGCCCGTGTCTCCCCCGTTCTCACCCACGGGCCCAAACGGCCCGTGTCTCCCCCGTTCTCACCCACGGGCCCAAACGGCCCGTGTCTCCCCCGTTCTCACCCACGGGCCCAAACGGCCCGTGTCTCCCCCGTTCTCACCCACGGGCCCAAACGGCCCGTGTCTCCCCCGTTCTCACCCACGGGCCCAAACGGCCCGTGTCTCCCCGGTTCTCACCCACGGGCCCAAACAGCCCGTGTCTCCCCCGTTCTCACCCACGGGCCCAAACAGCCTGTGTCTCCCCCGTTCTCACCCACGGGCCCAAACAGCCCGTGTCTCCCCGTTCTCAGTGCCTTCACTTACAAGACAAACAGGACCGAAAATTGTTGGCAGGTTCAAAATTCCAAATGAGCTAAAACATGAGAATTATCTAAATAATTGGAAAGCCCTATCTAACTGGTTTGTCTTCTGCCTGCTCCTTAGAGTGAGGCCCAAGAGTCCGGTTGGGCCGAGTGAAGCAAGAGACCCAGAGAGCAAGCGAGACCTGCCATTGTTTGTCACGCGGCAGAAGGGCACAGCCTGCTGCTTTAAGCCAGGTGAGGTAAGTGAGCTGGCGCACGCGTGGCAAGCTGTCCTCAGGTACCACTACAACTTTGGGTTCAGCTAACAACTGTGTTCTTTTCCTTAAGGGTTTGTGCTGTTTCGAATGTTTTTTAAGGATTATCATTTACTTTGTCATGAACGTCACAGGATAAAGTACTTATTGCTGGGAGTATTTTTGATGAGGAATGAAAAAAAAAAAAGAGGTGCGTCACTTTATTCCTCCCCCTGACAACTCTCTGCCCCATCCAGCAAACACGTATGTAACCCACTCATACTTTGTCTCCAGGCAATGAGGGAACAGGAGTCTGAAACCCACTGACAACCTTTCCTGAGCTCTGTACTCATGGCGGTGTCCATGTAAAGGAAGCTTATATTCTGTAAAGGAGACTAGAACACAGGATGAACAGAAGGAGTCTTGAGTTTTAGGCAGATTTGATGTGCACCCCAAGGCAGTATACAAGGAAGCCGCTTCCTTTCCCTGAACGGAAAGGCGACCTAAGAGCAATTCTGGAATCTCTAACTACGTAGTGAATGAATCTAAAAAGAAAATTGAAATGACAGGGTTAGTCCTCACCAGAAAACATCCTCCCCAAATTCCAGGCTTGAGGCTACCATCAGCAACAGCCCCGCTTTTAATGGCTGGCTGGGGGGGCAGGGGGGCTGGCGGGGGTAGGGGGTGGGGTGGGGTGAGGGGGTAGGGGAGGGGTGGGGTTGGGGGAATGAGGGGCTGGGGGTGGAGGGGGGTGGAGGAAGGGGAGGGGAGGGGGAGTGAGGTGGGGGAGGGGGATGGGCTGGGGGGAGGGGGGGAGGGGGTGCTGAAGGAAACGCCAGTCACCGAGAGGATGCCACATCCCCTCTGCATAAATAATAACATCCCAACCGACAGATTCTTGGCTCAACCAGTCTTCTGTTAGACATGTAGACTAGTCAAAAAGAAATATTTATTAGAGGAAGATTGGAAAGGGGGAAACTGGAAATGATCACTCAAAATAAGGAAAAAAATATGAGCCTCATTAAAGGAGAAAAAATATGGGCATTTGGAGCTAGCCAGGCACCAAAAATCTGTACGAATAAACACTGAAGTGGCAGTCCTGTGCTGGCATGATGGCCTCTGAAGGTGTAGTGACTCGAACAGAATCACCCAGGAGGCTGGGGCCAACCTCTCACGTGCCCCAGAGGACCCACAGGTGCCAAGCAGCCTCTCAGGATGACAACGTTATATCAGGAAGTGGTTTCTATGATCAGTGTCTTCCCCAAAGCCTCAGGACATCCTAGACCTCGTTATTTTTAGTCTAATTATTGTTCTGCAAAAGGTACCCTCATTCACACAAATGCCCAGTCTTTCTGTATCCTCTTAAGTATCTGTAGCAGTTATTTCATTATTATGTTTCTAAAATTAATTGCTAAGTTTATAAAAAACATAATTTATTTGCTTTCAGATTTTCTGCCTTTGTGTTTTTCAAGTTCATTTTATTCTTTTATTATTAAAAGACATAAATAAAACACCCAGCTCTTCTGCTTTAAAACTCGTTATTTTATGTTTATCTGCTTTCTGTGTTTTCCTCACAAACAAAATGTCCCAGCAAGTCACCTCTAGATTCTTTCTTACTACATTGACTAGTTGTTTTATCTCACCCAGCTTAAAGAACTTCTTTTCAAGCTAAGTTTTGTCTGTCTGTCTGTCTATCTGTCTGTCTGTCTGTCTGTGTTTGTTTGTTTTAAGAAGGATCAGGAGGCACTGTAGGGGAATCTCTGTGAAGTGGAGCCTGATGTCTGGGTACAAGCCAATGTGGGTATACCTAAAACCTGGGCTGAGGGAAAGTTTTGTTGTTGTTGTTGTTGTGGTTGTTTATTTTGTTTTGGGTTTTTTGTCTTGTTTTTTTGGTATTTTTTCCCCAATGTTAGTCTTTGCTAGAAGTAAACAGAGAAAGATAAGCAGTGAGTAAAAGAATGCCAGGCGAGTCATAAGTATCTCCTACAGGCAGCCATACTAGGGCGCTGCAGCGGCGGGGACTGTGGCTGCAGCTTAGGCTCCATCTGTTATGACCAGGCACTGTCAGGGGTCTGCAGTGGTGAAGGGGGGGGCAGGAGTCCGGGCTTTAGTTCTGAGGTGCTAATTACTTTGGGCTTGGGAAAATGTCACCATTCACAAAAATGGAAGAAAAAAAATTTTAATGTCACGGCCCTAGATGACACTTCTGACTTTTGTTACTGTAGATAGACGGTGAAGGGGACAAACGGTTTCCTAGGTAGCTCTTTCCAGCTGGTGAGGTTGACATCCTCCTTAGGGGGTTTCTTGAGCAGTCTGTGGCATCCAGAGTTCTGGAAGGGTTCACTGTGGAGGGTCCCACTTCAACAGCCTCCAGATGCTGCTCATATCTACCTTGCTATCCACCATCAATGCTGGAGGAAGAGTGGAGGAGGACAGACTTCCTCAACGCTCTCCATGCCTACATAGCTAGCTGCCTAAAGTTCTTCCCTGGCAAGTTGAGACCCTAAAATCACTTAGGAAATAGACACCAAACCAATCTGACTGCTCCCAGCTGACTCTGGGGACACAGAGGGGCTTAGGGTCTCTACTCTAGCTGACTTCGTGCTCTGGAGGGTAGCCAGTGGGACAGGCCCAGATAGATAGGCTGTCCAGGCCCGTCTTGTAAACATTTCAGCAGTTGAGTATCACCACCGGAGTTCACTGTGAGAGTTCAGAGATCCATTTTCAGTGCTGTTTACTGACGGGGTGGTAGCATTTTCCACAGTCTTGGTCTGATTTTGTAGACCTTGTAGAGCAAAATAAATGAGAAGAATTAGCAAGAATATGCAAACAGAACTGTGTTCACGGCTAGCAACAGGGTGGAGTCCTTTAATTTGATTAGAACGGAGTAGCTGTGACACCTCCACATAGCATGTCAGTCACCCACAATTTAAAGACTGGTTCACTGCTCACTTTAACTTCGCTTACACTTATACTTTCCCCTAAGAACAGCTGAGGGTCTGGGACTTGGGGTTGCCTCAGCGTCACAGGACCCGCTGGCTCCTTGGGATTTCTTTTACCAGGTGTTCCACCTGTGTGAGGACAGGTCACAGGCTTTCCCTGACCATGGCTTCTCTTGGAAATGTGAAGGAAAACTTTTCCTGCGTGTTAACCTTTCTCTTTATAGAATGGCCACTAGTTAGTCCACCTGTTGGGGTCTCCATGTCCTCCATAAACAAATGGACAGATATGTGACTCACCAGGTCATTCTGGGAGATTTCCACAGTTCTCTGGCACCAGGCTAAACTTGGAGGGCAAGAGGCAAAATATTTCCCTTTTAAGCCTCTGTCCACATTAGTTTACACATCTAAATATAGCTAAGGGACTCTGAGGAGGTCAGGTACCCTGGCCTAGTACTACTAGCTATTGTGTCGGGCCTAGATAAGGCAAAACCCAAATACCTCTCAATAAGGCTTGCTTAGCATCGTAGCATCTCAAAGTCCCATCTTCTGCACATAGCATATTCATACCTTCTGTTAATTGCTTAGAATTTCTTGCTTTCTTTCCCATTCTGGAAAAACATCCAGCCAACTTCATCTTCACACACAGTCAGTCTTTACTAAACATATTTTTATTCTTACATCTCTTCAATGTTTATTTTCTGAGACATGTGGTCTCACGTTATATAGCTCTGACAATCCTGGAACTCACTTTGTAGACCAGGGTGGCCTCAGATTCACTGAGATCCACCTGTCTCTGCCTCCTAAGTGCTGGAATTAAAGGCACGTACCACTACACCAGGTTTTCTTTCTTTTTTTTTTTTTTCTACTTATGGTTCCCTTTTATTTTGTTTTCTTTATTAATATTGAACAGTAGCATAGACAAATAAAATTTCTATTTTATTAAAGGAGAGTTTAATGCAAAGAGCATGTATAGTGTGACATACACAGTGTTTGAATATGAGGTTTTGTAAATCTCAGGCGAATTCCATTGAAAACACAAGAAGATCCTTTTTGTGTTTGGCATGATCTGAAACAAAGCATGACCCGGCCTTGCTTTTGGTCTTGAGTGAACGCAAGGAGCAGACAGAGATAAACGGCGCATGCACAGCGAAACACCATCCAATGCATGACTTCGGCATCTAACAGAAGTCAGCCAAGGGAGCCTGTTAAAACTGACGCTGAATTCTCGACTGAGGACTTCCGACAGAGAATCCTCCACGGAGACGCCTGTTGGACATTCCTGTTGTGTGTTGTGGGCCTACTTTCCCTTTAGGTGTTCAAAGGCACCATGCTTTTGTGTCTGGGTGTTTTGTTGTTTTTCTTTCTTCCTGTTACCGTGTCGGGGGCCAGCCAGCCCCAGGAAAGCGGAATCCGGAGGACACTTAGCTCTGAGACAGAGAGAACCAAACCCTTCCTTCTGAAACAGCTTCTGGGTACGCTTCGCCTACGAAGCGTCTCTGCAGAAAGCACTGTCTCCCTGCACAGCCGAGCACAGCAAAGGCTTATGTTCTCCCAGGAGTGGAGAAGAAGGGCCCAGAACATTTAGCAGAAGCGGACAAAAGAGTGGAGCGTCCAGATATAAGTGAGTATATACCATTTGACTCTTTCTGCTTGTGAGTCAACTCACTCATTATGGTAATTTCGAGTTCCATCCATTTGTCCACAAATTTCGGGAAATCCTTGTTTTTAATAGCTGAGTAGTATTCCATAGTGTATATGTACCACAGTTTCTTTATCCATTCTTCTACTGAGGGACACTTAGGCTGTTTCCATGTTCTGGCTATTATGAATAAGGCCGCTATGAACATGGTTGAGCATATGTCCCTGTTGTGTGGTAGAGCATTTTCTGGGTTTATTCCAAGGAGTGGAATAGCTGGGTCTTGAGGAAGCCCTATTCCCATTTTTCTGAGAAAGCACCAGATTTCCAAAGTGGTTGTACCAGTTTGCATTCCCACTAGCAATGAAGGAGTGTTCCTCTCTCCCCACATCCTCGCCAGCATGTGGTGTCGCTTGAGTTTTTGATCTTAGCCATTCTAATGGGTGTAAGATGGAATCTCAGAGTTGTTTTGATTTGCATTTCCCTAATGACTAAGGAGGTTGAGCATTTCTTTAAGTGTTCCTCAGCCATTCAATATTCCTCTGTTGAGAATTCTCTGTTTAGTTCTGAGCCCCATTTTTCAATTGGGTTATTTGGTTTGGTGGTGTTTAATTTCTTGAGTTCTTTATATATTTTGGATATTAGACCTTTGTTAGATGTAGGGTTGGTGAAGATCTTTTCCCAGTCTGTAGGCTGTCACTTTGTTGTCTTGACAGTGTCTCCTGCCTTACAGAAGCTTCTCAGCCTCATGAGGTCCCACTTATTAATTGTTGACATTAAGGCCTGGGCTGTTGGTGTTCTCTTCAGGAAGTTGTTCATGTCCCATGAAAGTCTTCACTTACCAGGAAAGTGGGACAGAGGGGAAGACTTCCTACTGGGACTCTAGGTGACAGAAGCAGGGGAGAATGGGGAAATAGATGGATCCAGAGGGTCCTAGAAACCTTCAAGAAGAACATTATGATGCGCAGATCTGGGCCCAGGGGTCCTGCTCAAACTATGGCACCAGCCAAGGACAATAATACATGCAGTAAACTTCGAACCCCTACCCAGATCTAGCCAATGGACAGGACATTCTCCACAGTTGAGTGGAAAGTGGGGACTGACTTTCATATGAATTCTGGTGCCCCATATTTGACCATGTCCCCTTGATAGGGAGGCCTGGTGGCACTCAGAGGAAGGATAGCAGCTTAACAAGAAGAAACTTGATACCCTACGAGCATATACAGGGGGAGGAGGTCCCCCTCAGTCACAGTCATAGGGGAGGGGAGTAGGGGGAAAGCGGGAGGGAGGGAGGAATAGGATACAAAGGATGGGATAACAATTGAGATGTAATATGAATAAATTAATAAAATATATATTTAAAAAAGAGTGGAGCAAAGAAGTCTCACAGGCCCGCTCTATCCTAGCCAATGAAACGGCAGGCCTGAGAGGGAGAGCAGGATGCAGAGACAGTGGGGCCAGCA